>NW_026061974.1:0-122239 GCF_023897955.1 Schistocerca gregaria
ACACACGCGAGACAGATAGAACCCAAAACAACAAAGCCGGACCCCTAGCTTTCTCTCCGCACGCCCCCGCGCACAACTCGGACGGGGGCGCCTCGGCCAGCGCCGCCGCGCGCGCCAGAGAGCCGAGCTGCGCCCACCCGAGGCCGAGAGCCGCTCGCAACCTGTCTATCCGCAGGCAAGAATCAGAGCCGCCTGTGCCCTCTCGCTCCCTCGATCTGTCAAAAAAAAATAAAATGCAAAATAAACCGCTCGCGCCGTTAGTCTTTCGTTCGGGCGCGCATCGGACCAGCAGCGTGCCCTTCATGTCGCCAGAGAACGCGCTCTGACAGCAAGACCCAGACCAAAGATGTCTGACGTCGTAGCGCGAGGCAAAGGGGCCAGCGAGCGAGTCCGTCGTCGCGGCGCGCGCGGGAGAACGGTAGTTAGATGCGGCACAACAGGTGCTCTGTTGGCGTTCTGCGCCGCAACGCAGCGAGGACGGAAGGGACTGCTCGTCCGACGGTACCAGTTCGACCTCGCGGGAAAGACGTTCCGTCGGCTCGCAGAAGCGGAGCAGTCCGACGAATTTGTTGAGTGTACGCAATTCAAACCGGCAAGGGAACGAACGATCGCGAAAACCGCGCGCACCGTTGGCGTCTGAGACCTTTTTTTTTTTTTCCACCAAATTCATAGGCCACGAAAGAAGTTGCATCTGGGCGGCAGACCGAGTTCTCAATAGCCGAACCGGCCGGTATGTGTGTATGCGCGCGATGCGTGGCACCTGGTGTGACGGAGCGCCTAGGCTGACGTCGCGCGGATTTGCTTAAGGTTTGAATACGTGGTGGTGTGCGGCGAGGCGGGAGATGAGGACCGCCTGAAAGTGGCGTGCCTGTCCGGCCAGAAGTTCCAGGAGACGTATCGCTGTCGGTGGACCTTCGAGCGCGCTCGCGCGGCGCCCACGAGCGCTTCGAACGAGAGCGTCGAGGTGGCGATCGGCGACGGACCGACGGTCGCGCTCTACAGCCGGCTGGACCAAGCGGTCCACCTGGTGTCGAGGTGCGCGAACGGCGAATTCAGGGACAGGAAAATTCGAGTGCAGGGCGACGACGAAGCGCAAATAGAAGCGAGCATCATCAAGACCGAAGGGCCAACGGATTGGCTCAACGTTCACGGCATCGATGGCGGCGCCTGGATCTGCGTTCGGCAGAGCCGACGAAGAACGCAGAAGACGGAACCCGCCCTGTCGGTAGAGCGCCTCTACCAGGCACTCTCGAAAGCGTCAACCACCCGATACACAATGCGCAGAATCGAAGAAGAATGGGCGAACTACTGTCGACGAGCAGAGGAAACCGAAGACAAACTTTCGCCCTCAGACGAAATCAAAATCTATAACCTCCACGTAGAAGACCCTATATGGAGAGAAGTGGAGCTGGCGATGACCACCGACGACGTCATCACCGGAATCCAGGCAACTCCTTACCTCCTCTCGGGCCAATGGACCTGTCTGTTTCACCTCTTCACCAAGAAACAAATGCTCCAGTTCGATCAGCGCTCACCACGCTCGGAAACCTACCCCCTTCGCTGTCCTGTTCTTTCGGCCAAGTTCGTCCACCTCGGACCCGCCGAAGGCACGTGCCAGAGAAAGCTGATCATGGTCCTCCACTACGAATCAGGAGAAGTCGAGCTTGTCGACGTGACGGCTCCCGGACCCAGGGACCCTCCAGTTATAATAGAACTCGACAGCAAATGCACCGGCATCCTAGTCCAGGACTTCTACAAGGCCGGGTACGACCAAGTACTGTTGCTGATGGAAGAGGAACCCCACAAACCTAGAAGAAGCTGCCGATCAAGCTCGGACCTCCTCCGCCGGCGAAGCGACGACGAACCCGTCGATCACCTCAGTCGCACATATCGCAGCCAACAACCAATGTCTCATGATGAAATCGGCACCTGGACAATCTTGGATTTGGCGAAATGTCTAGACTCGTCTCGACACCCAACGCCGAATCTCAAAAACGGCGAACCTCCTCCCATTCAACCCGGCTCCATAAACTCGCACTACAAAAACTTGGTCCCCATCGCGCACGCGCTGCGCGGCAGAATTCGCGCCGCCGAACAAAACCTAAAACAAACCCAACTTCGACTCTCTCAAAAACAAACCTTCTTCCAAAATTCCGGCCGCCTTCTGTGCCGCCTTGCCGAGTCGCGAACCACCCCAGGGCTGCCTTCGTCCCTTCAACTGCTCGACCCATCCCTGTTGACGCGCCTCCCGCTCCCAGGCACCCCAGCGACGTGCGCACCGGCTCAAGCCACCGCCCCCGACGCGTCTCGCCCGCTCCTCATCCTTCGCGCCACAGACTACCTGGCCCAGTACGGAGAATACCACCTGCAACTACACGTCAAAAACCTTCACCCAGCCAAAAAGACCCTGCTCGTCTGCGGGCTGCTGCCCACCATCCGAAGCAGACAACTCACCTGCCACAACATCGAACCGATCCAGCTCAATCCAGGCGACTCCGGCATCCTCGACGCGCGCTTCGACGCCAACGCCTTCTCCCTAGACTTCGACCATTCTCCACTGCAACTAGCCATCGAATACAAAGAACCAACACCCACCCAAAACTCGGAAGACTCAAACGGGCCAAAAACTCTCTACGCCGGATACGTCATTCCAGCTCAAAGAATCCGAACCCTGTGGCCCTCCCTTCGCCCCTCGACCCTCCCAAACCCCGCTTCTTCAAACATCTTCGTGCCCTCTTCCGTCCACGCGTTGCCCATTCGGCTCTCTCTCGTCGTCACCTCTCGGTCTCACCGCGTCCTGAAACAACTCGCGACCACGCTCCTCCCCCAACTGGGCTTCTCCAACGGCCCCACCGGCCGCCTCCGCTGCGCCCGTCTCGCGCGTCCAGACGACTCCGGCCAACACGTGTGGGACTCTGCCGACAGGAGCTGCCGCATCAAAATGCACCCCTTTTTGGACCATCTGGCACTCGACGTCGCCGCAGAGACGGAACGCGTCGCCCTCTGCGCCGCCGCTCGGCTCAAAGACGCTCTACACAACGACGCAGTCCTTGCCGAAAACCCTCTGTCTCGAGAAAACCTGGCCAGATACCGAAAAATAATCGATTCCTTGCGGCGGGAACTCCAAGTTCTGGAATTCTGGAGAGAAGACGTGCAAAAATCACCCACGGAACTCGTTCAGCGAGCCTCCAACGGCTCCTTGGACCCCATCCGCTGGCTGCTAAATTGGAAGCAAAAATACACCAAGTCTCAAATCGAAACCGACAAGGCTTATTTCGAATTCGAATGTCTGTCTGTCTCTTCCAAAGACCAAACTCGTGGTCCCAGCACTCCAATCGCGTCGTTCGATGGGACGGCCGCGACCTAAAACGTCAAAAAATTTCCCAACGGACAACTCTTTTCGCGAACCCGCTCGCCCCCAAAACGCTCTAAAACCCCTCTCTCTCTCGACGCAGGCCAATCAGACGCTTCGAACGCTTGTGAGACCGAGCTCTGAGCTTCTTCACTAACGACATGTACGCCCATCGCTTGTATCCCCCGGCCGCCCGCTCCTCCAGCTCGTCGCACATCGTCTGAATGGCGCCCTCTAGACGGTGCAAATACGGCGCCTCCCTCTCGTAGGAAACCATCTTGGCTTTCAGAAGCTCCAAATCACCCGTCTGCGGAGGCCCTCCCATCTGCTGGTGTTCGGGGATTCCAATGGCAAGACACCGATCGTGGACCGGCGTCTCCAAGGTCACGAGCGACTTGCCCAACAACACGCCCAACTCGTAATATTGAGCGATCAGGGCGCGACTCCAATCCGTCGGGGACTGAGACCCGCAGACGAGGCGGTCAATCTTTGACAACACGAACAGCGTCCTGCGCCAGATCGAACCGCCTCGGTAGAACTTCTGTTGCTGGAACAGAGACGGCTTCGACACGCATGCGAGCCTCCTGGCCTCCTTCACCAGCGCAGACGCGATGGCCGAGACGCCCAGGGAAAAGAAGTGAAGGTTGGATGTGGTGCGCTCCTTCTGGTGCAGAAACAGGTCCTTGACAACCTCGTCGCCTACTCTTTCTCCATAGTTAGCGTAGATCAGCGACAGCTCGAGCATAGGGAGCTGATTGGCCAATGTGGGGATCTGTCCAGAAGGCAAGAAGTAGAGCAAGAGATCACTTGTGTTGTAAAGACACTGGAGAAGCTTGAGATTGTTCATGCACTTGTTAACGATGTCTGCCGTCCTGAACGCTCAAAAATCCCGGAGAATCAATAAATATAACTTTTTTGACGAACTCGAAGTCAATGCTGTCTTTGTCCAGGGCGGCCTCGTTGACCAGACACGCGCTGAACATCTGTTTGGTAGCGTACTGGCGCAGCTGTTCATAACGCGTCGTCGTTTGCTCTGAGTTCAAGCGGTTGAAAACACGTCCGAGGCGCCAGTCGGAGTCGTAGTCCTTGATCGGCGCCAACAACTGAGAGCTGTCTATGGGCCTGATATCGTCCGCGGAGACGTACTGACGCATTTGGGAGCGGGTGCATCACTCGCTCCTTTGTTGCGTGCATGGCCCAGAATTCTTCGTAGGGAATCACTTCTATGAGAGTAAACTCTGTGTCCTGTTGATGTTCCGAGCTTTTTTGAAGCTGTGCGCCGTACAAGTGATTTAAGAAGGCACTCTTGCCGGAGCTGGTACTGCCCAATAGCAACGTGACGAATTTCGGGAGCAGAAGTTTCAAAGACGTAAGTTTGAACTTTTGCATTATTTTTCTTATGTGCCAATAATCCTGTTCTGCGCCTACCTCGACTTGGTGCTTCGGCGCGTTTTCTGCGCAGACCCACTTTCTGCACTGCTTCTCTGCAGCGGTCAGCAGGTAGTTGTCGGCGAGCGGGGAGAGCAGACGGTGCAGAATGGAGTTTTCGACCGGCTGGTTAGAATCCGCGCGCAGAAACTCTAGAAGGCTGCTATCCAGCCGCGGGTTTCGCGCTACGGCCTTGATCCAGTGGTCGAGAGCATTACACCGCTCGTTAAGGAAGGATTCGTCAAACCTATTAACGATAGACTTCGGAGGAAGAGGAGGAATAGGGCAAATGTGTTGATAGGTCCGTACAAGATTTTCCCAGAAAAGATAAAAGTCTCTGTACCTCTTGACGCATCTGCCTAGAAGCTTCTTTCGTAAAAGATCGCAGGTGATGCAGATCTGATAGCTCAACAAATAAGAGGCGTGACTACCGTTGTGAATGGGATTTGTCACTTCGACGCGAATGGAGCCCTCGCCCTTGGCGACAGGACAATTGGCGAGGGCCAGTGAGTCGAACGCTGCGCGGTCGGTCTGAAACTGAGCGGGTCGTGGAGCGACATCCTTGGAGTCGCGGGTCGGCTTCAAGCAGACGGGGTTTAGAGCTGACATCCAGAGAAGACTAGTCAGAGCGCGAAGGAGAAGAGAGGAGGTCTCTTATACAAAACGAGTTCAACAGGCAATGCACAAAGACGCGGACAGGTTCGAAATACGAGCAAAAAGCTTTCTCGACATGTCGCAGTAATTGTCAATGGAGAACACAAGCGAGCTGATCCGTTACACGAAAAAAGTACAGTTTTTTTTTTCCGTCTTTACAGGGGTGTTGCATGCATTTCGTGGTCGATGTAAAAAAAAAAAGCGAGATTCTACCCTTCAATTCGTTGATTTAGTTTGCCAGTTCTCTCTGCTCATATAATGTCGAGCACTTCGCGGGGAAGCACGCCTGAGCCAGATGTTACGGTGCTTGAAAGACTGGTCGACAAGCAGTGCTTTTATCCAAAGGCGACGATTGACTTGGCGACTTCGAAGAAGAGAACGTCCGAAGCCCCGACTGAGGCGCTTTCATCAGTTCTGTCTCGGCTCGACGCTCAGCTTCTTAAGTCTGCCGAGGCCCTGAATTACCAGCTTCTTCCAGAATATGCCTGGAAAGAAAATGCGTGGCATTCGGTCTCAAACGCGCCGCGGTGTGTACCGCTGGCCTATGGCGACTTCGCGGCCATCTACGACGCCACAAAAATTCAGATCTACAACACCAACACGTGCGCCCGCGTATACGAGTATCAGTTCAAGGATGATGACAGTCAAGTATGTAAAAGCCGCAAAAAATCAGCTGTTACATTCTGTACCCAATATCTGGGCAATTGGTGTTTTTTTGTACACAATTTTATTGGACCGGAGTGCGCCCGTTGACTGACACGCCTTTTGCGCGCGCGACTCTTGCCATTTAGTGCATGCCCATTTTTGCGGTGGTCGAGTGTGAGATACCCGTGTTCGGCCGCTCGTTCGACGAAGAGAGAGGCGAAGACCCGTTTGACGGCATTGTCCACACACTGCTCGTGGCTACTGAAAAAAGTCAGTCGGTTGGCCGACTCTATGCGATCGATTACATACAGGCCAACATCTTGTTTCATTTCGACACGCCGTTTGTGCCGACCGAGCTGCTGCCGGCGTGGAACCGCGACTCATATCTTTCCCCCCTGCCGAGGCGCAAGAAGGACGTCGGACTCGGCGTTCTGGACAAGTTCTGCTGTCCCCTGATCATAGGCACCAAGGAGGGGAGGCTGATCGTGCTCGACCTCTACCCTATTTCCGCCGAGTCCCTACAGGAAATCAACGGAAGAAGATGCGAAGAAGTGCTCGATTCTTTGTTGGAGTTCGATCCACAGTATTGGCTCTCCAAGTACGAAAGCGCTGTCTGTCCGTTCTTTGACCTGTCTTACGGGTTCTCCGGAAGCGAGGCTCAAGAGAGGGGCCTTTTCGACTACTGCAGCCCAAAACCTGAAGGGGTCAGAAGGTCCCAAGATATCGTCCAATTGCCGCTGATCGGGGTGTCGATTTCGTCCCTTCACCTGATTGTCCCCAACTACCCGTCTTCGGACAAAGCCGCCGCGCGCCGGTCGACGATGGTGGCAGTGGGGTATAATTTTGGCGCCTTTCAACTCTGGTCACTCAATACCATGGGGCTGCTCTACAGCTCTCCATTTCCCGAGTTTAACTCGGCCGTGACGCATTTTTCCCACCGCTCAGATGACTCCGGCCTCCAAGAGCAGTCCCTGACTCTCTGGGTTGCGAGGGGAAGCATCGCCACCGCATATGCCAATCAAGCCAGCGAGCCGTCAATCTGCTCCTACCGGATCTCTCTGTTCGTCTCTGGCGACAACAACATATTCAAACAGGTCATCTTCATCAAGTGCGTCGAACGCCGTTGCTGTCATCTGTTGTCGCCCCCGCATAAAAACCATATCGGGCGATTCGTTCACCTTCAGCCATTTGCCTTCAATCGCCAGTCTGCGCAAGAAGAAGGCGTTTTGTTCTTCTGGGAGACGTTCGCCTCCTCTGAGTCGTCCATGCAGACCAGCGGCCCCTTTCTGGTCCAATACGCGCTCGCGCTCGAAAAACCGCGATGCGCGGCGCACTCGAACTCGGATTCTGCTTTGCACCCCATCAAGCTCTTGAACCAGTCTCATAGCTCCACGCCTCTCCTGGCCCTGGTCGTCGACCAAAGGACCTGCGTTCCTCAGTTGGAGGCCGAGTTCTTCGACATACTAGAGCCGCCATGGCTCCGATCCAGCTCTTCTGTGTTCCTCCGCAACATCTCTTTCGAAGTCGCCTGCATCAGCAGAGACGGGCTGACGCGCATAGAACTCATCAGTCCGCTCCACGCGTTGTTCAAACACATCTCCGACGGAGGACCGGACGTCTTCTCTCATTTAGACTCCGTCTTCGTCCTGCTCATCCCCCTCGGAATCAAACTTCCCCCTGTGCCACAAGAACCACAGCCCTCACAAGAACAAGGCATCCTCGACATCCTTCTCACCCTGTCTCTCTCCGGCAGGCTCGTGTCGGTCATTTCCGAATACGCTGTCCACGATCGATACCCTTCCGAGCCGAGCTCGGACGCTGCCTACCCCTCCGAGCGCCCCGCCGCCCAGTACGTCTTCCCGAACTCCGTTGTCGTCCTGAATTGGGCCTGGAGCACGTTCCTCCGCGCCAAGGCAAAAATAGACGGCATCCTCTCCGTCAACCTCCCTACAGAAGGAAAACCCGTCGCCACCACCACCAACCTCCTCCACCACGCCGTCCGTCTCTTCCGCGACATCCTGTCCATCTTCAAAGCCCTCACCACCGTGTACATCCACCAACGCAACAACACGCCAGAGGGACTCGAATCCCTTCACTCCAAACTCACCTCCATCCACCGCATGGTCGAATACACGCGACTCGGCACCTGGTTCTATGAACACCACTCGGTCACGAGCAAGTACAACTACTCCTCCCTCACCCACAAACTCTCCGTCAGAAGGAGCAACCTCGCCGACCAATACGTCTCGTCCAAACCCTCCCTCTCTATGCAAGCGCCCTATGAATCAAACGACTCGTTCCTCCAAGGCGTCGGAAAACACATGATCGATTACCTGATCGAATCGCTCGGACAACAACTCGAACCGCCCTCCCCCCCCCCCTCCAAGCCCTCCCCCTTCCTCTACCCCCCCCACCACCCCCCATTCCCTCCTGTACATCTGCAGAGAAGGCCAGTGCTCGTCCATATCTCTGTGGTACCACATCTGCTTCTACTTCTTGCTCGACCTGCTCGAATCCGCACCGACAAAGACCCAAAACGCCCTCTCCCTTCAGTTCTGCTCCACGTTCCAACTCTCTCAAGAGGAAGCGGACATGGTCCGCGGACTCTGGGCGCTCGACGCGTTCCAATACGCCCGCGCTGTCTCCTACCTCGCCGACCCCTCCGTCGTCCAGCTTCTCTCCCCCCAACTCGGACTCTGCGTTCTCCAACGCTTCTACTACGGCGACGCAGCCTCGGAAGCCCTCACCTTCATGCGCGTCTTCCACCCCCCGGAAGACCGACTAGACGCCTGCCCCCTCTCAATGCTGGTCCTTCTGGACAACCACCTGACTACCGAAGCCGTCTCCTTCCAACAGCGACTCTCCAGGCTGCCCTTCGACTTCTACAACTCCAGCTACTCCGACTTACTCTTTCGCTGCCTCTTCCAACACTGCGAACAGCACAAACGCCTCCAGTTCGTCTTCCAACTCGCGCTCAACGAATCAGAGATCGAATGTCTCAAGAAACACCTTTTGTCTCTTCCCGACTCGCTTAAGTCTCGCCACCTCCTATTCACCTATTACGTCCAAACCGGACAGTACGTGAACGCCATCCGGTATCACCAAACCATCTCCAACCTCCCCGTCCTCAACCAAGACGCCGTGAGGAGCTCGAACATGTGCTCCGCCCTCGCCAAAAACTGCCTCTTGCTTCTCCCGGAAATCGTCAGAGAGGACCTCCTGGGCTACCCCGACCAAGACGACCCCATCGGAGCACCGTCCGCTCGGATCGACGCCACCTCCGAAGACCGCTCTCCAGCCGAAACCCCCCTCGCGCCGAAAGATGCCCCGGAAAAGCGCTCCCTCCAAGACAGTCCAAAAAACGCCTCTCTTGTTCACTCCTGTTCGCCAAGTGACAATGAAGTCCCCCGTGAGCTCTCGAGACCCGGGCTTCATGAAACACCTGTCAGGCATCAAACCCCCCTTCCGCACGGGGCGAACCACCGACACGCCCCGCACCCTGCCCCTCGGACCACCCATGGCTCGAAAGTCCCTGCTTGTCGCCCCTCCAAGCCGCTTCTCTCCCGTCGCCCCCGCGGAAAAAAGAGGCGCATCAGACGTGAGCTCTTCTCTGATGGACCTCTCCCTCAATCTGGACTCCTCCCTTTTTCGTGAGCGCTGCAACCTAGGACTGGACGACGTCAGCAGAGAAGAAAGCGAAAAATCGGGCGAATCTCCCGACGACGCCCCTCAAGAACACTACAAAAACGACTCCTCTTCCGAAGAAGAAACGGACGATTTTCCCTCACTTCGCTCGACCGAACCAAAAACGCCTCACTCTTCTCGCCTACCTAAACACTCAACCTCGGAAGAGAGAACCGCGACCAGTTCAAGACGTCACTTTTCTTCAGAAGACGAGGACTCTGGTCGAAAACCAAAATCTCGTCGCCAGTCCTCCAGGTCCTCCACCAAGTCTAAACAAACCTCGCTAAAGAACGACAAAGCGACCAAACCGTCTCACTCAGACGAGACCTCCGGCGAAGACGACGCCTCCAAACTCGGCCTCGGGTACGAATCCGCCGACACCACCGTGTCCGAACCCCGTTCATCCAGAAACCAAAAAAGGCCCTCCGGTAACAGCTCCAATGCCAGCTCTCGCTCCGCAAGCTCAAGATCAACGTCCGGCAAACGCTCTTCCTCTCACAAGGCCAAAAACACCTCTCAGGAAGACCAACTCTCCTCCTCCGACCGCTCAAACCCCCACGAATCCACCCACTCCAAATCGTCCACAGGACATCCTATGGAACTTCGCAGTCGCAACACGCCCGCTCGCCCCAAAAAGAGGTAACACTCGCGCTTTCTCTCGTCTATCGCGCGCGTACGTGCATATCAGCACACTCGCGCAGCCCCCCTCTCCCCGCCCTCCGACCCTAGCTCGAAAGAGAGATGGCCCTCTCCTCGGTCGCACCGAAGGCGGCCGCCCCTCCCGGCGGGGGGCCCGCGCATTTTGCTGCGCGGCCACTATGCTTCGTCCTGCAGCAAAAAAAAAAAGCAAAAAAAAAAACGTCACCGCTCAATTGCGATTTGGTCGCGTCGTCCTAGCCATGCCCTCTTCGAACGGAGGATCCAACTTCGGCCTCTCTATTTGCAGCGACGGCGAGGACCCGGTCAACACGGACGCCGTCAGCGAAATCATCGAAAAAGAGATTCAACTGCGTCAATATGGAAACGCTGGCAAGGCCAAGCTGTCGGCCGCGCAGAGCGAGGTCTTTGCGGCCTGGGAAGAAGACCGAGCATCTTACGGATTCGTCGTCAACTCTCTCAATTACGCCGACGAGCTTTCAAACAAAATGGTACGATACGTGTCAACTTCGCTGTCGGACACCCCTTCTGATCTCTAGATGCGCCTCTATTGACAAAGCGCAGCTCGACACGCTGAGCAACTTTGAGGACAGGGTCGATAAGCTGTTGGTAAAAACCGGCCAACTCCAAATGCAGACAGAGACGTGGAAACGAGTGCACACAAGTACGCGCGCGTTGTACCATTTTTTTTTTTTAAAAAGAGAGCGTCTCTGACGAATCGCGAAAAGACATCACCGACAGCCTGTCCAGAATCGACGACACGCTGTCTAAATTCGACGCCATTGAGGAATTGAAGTATTGTTTGATGATGCAAATCGCGTCTCCAGCGACGGAGGAAGCCTCGGAAAAACCCTGGGACGCGGCTTCGGTGGAGGGCGTGCAGGTCGAGGAGCCGGAGGCGAAGCTCCTAGATGTGTCGAGTTTAGGGATCACGCCCAAACGCAAGGAGAAGGCGGACAGGTCAGGCGACGCCGGCCAAGTGACGCTCGACACATATTTGGGCAACTTGGAATCTATTCAAAAAATCAGGGTCTATATATCGGAGCACAGCAGCTACATGAACGCCAGCGACGCACTCAATGAGATAGCCAAGTTGAGGGTTGCGGGAATGACCAAGGTTTACTTACACTATTCCCAGCAGTTGGCCTACCAAACGTCGTCGCCTATTCAGATCTTATGTGAATTGATCGAGGACACGTCTTCGGGTCAGGGTCCAATTATGTCCAACGTTTTATTCATTCGCCGAAACGTCGACTTGTTGGAAGGGAAGAGTTTGGATCCTTACATTGAGAACGAGAACAACGTGGTGAAGTTGGTTTCAGACGAAGCGAAAGCTAACCTTCAGAAGGTTGTTCTGTTTTTGCAGCAGAATCGTCAATCGAGCGCTGGAGGGACCCAATTTCCTTACTTGGAGCTGTACCACAGCAAGAGATCCTCTTTTTTGTCCCAGACGATACAGGGGACGTTTTCTTTGGAAATGGTGCTCAAGGGAGGAGAAGACATGATTGTGAGCCGCCACAAGCGCGGGATTGTAGGCACATATTTGAAACCTGTGAGGGGGTTGGTGATAAGAGATCAGAACGGAAGTGCCGGCGCACGTGAGAGAGGGTCTTACACGAGCTTGTCGGCGGCGGTTTATCGGAAGGGGAGTCACATTTTTTTGCAGTTCATGAGGTGTTTGTTGGTTTTATTGAAGTCAGAAAGGGCATTGGCGGAATACGTGATTCAACACAGGCCTTTTTCGAGTTTTTCGAAGGTGTCGGAAGACGCGTTGTCGAAGTTCAGCGAGACAGGAGATCAGTTGCTCCAAGAGCAAAAGAAGAATCCGAACAGGATTTACGGGATTTCCGTTTTGCTAGACAGCTATGGATTGTTGAAGAAGCTGATTCCCGGATATAGGACGGTGTTAAAGCCTCCAGATGCGCAACACGAATCGACGCCGATTACTAGTTTTTATTCGAAGTTAGAGTCTGCGTGTCAACAGTTATTTGAGCAAGTTTTGGGTGATGTGAGATCGGATAGTGCCAAGTTGCTGCCATCGGATGGCAACGTGCACGAGCTCAGTAGCATGACGATCAGCTTTTTGGTCCACCTGTTTGAGTATCGAGATGTGGTCATTCAGCTGTTACCTCCGGCTCAGTCGAGTGGCGCGAGTCCTCTGGGGGAGTACATCGTCTCGGTGATCGCTGCCCTGAAGGAGAATTTGATTCAAAAGACGAAGAAGGGTGGGAAGAAGCAGGGGGGGGCATTTTACAGCTTGCAGACGTCTTCTGGCACGACGGCATTATCGAACATTTTTTTGTTAAACAACTATCATTTTATTTGCAAGAACGTTCAGAACTCGGCGCTGTGCGACGAAATTGGGAAGGAGGTTTGCGCGGAATACTTCGAATGGATGAACGAACAGCAAGAACTTTACAGACAGTCTTGGAACAGCATTTTGGGACACATATCGTGGGATTTGCCCAAAGATCGATCAGGCAGCAAGAAGGGTGGAGGGAGCAAGGTGAAGGCAAGCATCAAGTCAAAACTGAAGTCTTTCAATTCCGAGATTACCGAGAGCTACATCCAACAGAAACAGTATTTGATTCCGGATGCAGAGTTGCTGAAGATGATGCACGAGATGCTTGTGAAGTTGGTTGTGCCAAAGTATCGGAACTTTTTGGAGAATCTTTCCAGGGTTGAATTTACCAAGAACCGGTCCAAGTACATCAAGTTGGATGCACCAACTCTAGAGAAGATGTTAAATCGATTCTTTAAGGGGTCTTTGAAGGAGGGAGGCAGCTTGGAAGAGATCGTAGAATCTCTGAGGGATCAGGCTGATAAGGCTGAGTAAGCGTTTTTTTTTTTTTTATGTTTTCAGTTTTCTTGTTCGGCGAGTTATGGCGGACTCTGAACCGAATGGACCGTTCGAAGAGCGCTCGAACCCTTCCGTGAATGAGGAGCGACCGAGCGATGGCTTGCTGTCGATCAGCGATTTTTCGAAGTTGCCGACTTGGAACCGAAGAGTACGAAGGATACAGTAGATAGTGTGTGGAGTTCGAGGTCTGAATCTTTGGTCTATGCAGGAAGTGTCCGACGCGCTCTCTAAATGGCAAGAGCGACATGGGCTGAATAAGGGGGCCGCGCAGGAAGTGTACGAGGAATGCTTTTTAGAATGGAAGAATCTATTGGTGTACGTAAGGGGAGGAACATTGGGTTTTTGAATCGAGTGGCACTGACGTGGATTGTGTAGGCGAGGTATGCATTTGGCATTTTATGGCCTTGGTTCGAAGAAGGAATTGATTGAGAAGTTTTATTTTCGATCTCTGAAATCTCAGTCTCCTGCGATCATTTTGAACGGATATTATCCGAGCATATCGATTAGAGAAGTTTCGAGCGCGCTTTGCAATTTGGTTGGAGAAAAAGAGATAAGTTGCATGGCGTTTGGCCCCTCGAACACTGAATTGATTGCAGAATGCGTCCGTCGTTTAAAGAGGCCAGTTTACATTCTTATTCACAATGCCGAAGAGTTGAACAAGAACAGTCCGGGAGTCTGGGAGGTCTTGACTAATCAGATGTTTCGCGGCTCCAAAGGAAAGATTCGCACAATCATTTCTATCGACAGTCAATATGCGCCCGCCGTTATTCACCCTTCTCTCCCTTTCATGTGGATAGAAGTCCATACCTACTTGCCCTACCGTTTGGAACTGGCTTACGTTGAGTCAAGTTCTAAGAGTCGCGACGAGGATGCCATGCTTTCTGCCGCTCTTGTGACACTCAGCGCACTATCGAAGGCGTCCAGACTGATGTTTTGCCTGTTCGCCCACGCTTTGTTGACTCGGGGCGTAAGTTCTGGTATATCTGCTAATGCTCTCTATGAGCAGTGCTTCAATTGTTTCATCTATCAAACCGACCGTCGTGGATTCGGCATACAAGTCAACCAGTACGTGCAGTACGGCATGATGGACCTGAACTCTGAAACAGGCGTCATCAAGACCAAGCTGTCGGAAAGGTCCCTGCGAGAAATACTGAAGGCACATAAAGATTGTTGGGTGGGCTTTGTCGACGAATTAAGCTGAAAATCTCGTACAAAAAAAAATCTCACCTAACAGAGACTATATGTATATATATATATATATGTTGAATGTTCAGGGCCATTTTTTTTGACGCCCTTTCCTCGCCTGGTGTTCTAGATATCGTGTGCGCTTACTCCTCCAAGAGTCTTTTTGCGCATTCTTCCAGCATTTTCACCTTTTCGTCTCGGAGTATGCTGGCGTTCATCAGCAACACCTCATTGTTTGCGGTCAACAGCTCGAGCGCGAGTTGGCTCATTGTCTCGGCCGTTTCATTGATGTCGCCTGCCATCTCTTCGATTGCCGACGCCAAGAGTCCGGTTTGTCTGACGAACTGTTCCTGGATGTCGTCTGCTGATTCCTCGTGGTCTAAATCCATGATCATTGACTCGGCCACAGCTGTGGCATTTTGAGCGCTCGTGCCCGTCTTCGCGGCCGGACTCACTCCAGGTCCGAATCGTCCAGACGGTGAGTCCGGTCGCTCCGGCGAGGGCTTCTCGTACGCCGCCAGATTCGACACGGATTTATTTATCAAGTTCGAGAGAGGAAACTGAATTCTTGGCGAAATCTCGAACCCAATTTTGGTTTTTTTAGCTTGGCTTGATCCGAAGATCGTCTCGTCTCTTGATCTCTTGGCAGGGTCTTTGTTTTCGGACACGGCGGCGCGAAAGTCTCTCGTCGGTTGGCAGGAATCGGCGGTGCTTGCTCTCAACAGAGTGACGCTGTTCGAGTTTGGTACAACATCGTTGACAGGTGTCAAGCCGGTTGGCATGGGCTGGCGCGTAGCTGTCTCTTTTGTGGGTATTGCGCCGAACTTAGGATTCATTGTCAACTTTGGGATGACCAGGTGGAACAGGGGTGTTTGGACATGCTTAGACGAGTTGAAAAGGGATTCGTTTTTTTGACAGGTGTCATTGTTCGTTTGGCGTCCTTTTATAAAGTCTTGAACAGACGGGCCTTTTTGTAGTTGGCTCAGGCGCGTTTCAGCTGGATCGTTGTGTTTTTGCGCGTAGCAGGGGGAGATTTGAGCGCCGAGTTCAGCTGATTCAATTTGAGCGGAGAACTCGGCAGATAGGCGGTCATCCTTCGAATCGACATTTTGGGCGGCGTTCATGGCGTAGCAATCGCGACTTTGGGATGGTTCTTGCTCATAAGGCCAGAGAGGGGACTGTTTAGTAGAAGTGGTTTTTTTTTTTTTGCTTCAAAGATGGAGTTGAAAGTTTATTTTTTTTCTCACGTTGCAGAGAATCGAGACACGTGCCTGAGTTCGAACAGCCGCGCTATCGTTGATTCTACGAGCCCGATGGTTCCAGAATGCGCAGAATCAGAGGTTAGCGAATCGTGCGTCACAGGGGTGGTGGCATATCTCGCGATGAAATATATTACGTATATACATGTATTTACGTGCGGTTTTAATTCAACGTTTGTGGTGTCATTCTGTACACACAACGTGCACTTGTGTGTGGATGGAGGTTAGAGACATACGGACGCTCATCAACGACTATTTTGTGTATTTTGGGCTGAAGAATGTCTTGGACAGTTTTTGTAGAGAATTGCGGTACTCAGGTACGCGGAGAGGGAGGAGAGTGCGGGGCGATGCGAGTCGCTGACCTCTGTGTTATTGAAAAAAGGTGCTGAGAACCAGGAGTACATGGTGGAGGAGCGGTCGAGGATTTTGGACGCGGTCGTGAGAGGCGACATCAGCGGCGCCATTTCGATGCTGGATGAGGTTGATCCTTCGGTTACGAGGGATAGGGAGGTGGGGTATTGCCTGTACAAGCAGGCGCTGTTGGAGATCATCAGAGGGAGGAGGGAGACGGGTGAGATACTGAGGTTTGCAAGGGAGAAGGTGGCTCCCTTGGCGAAGACGGAAGTACGTATGAAGGGGGGGGAGGGGGAGATTCGTTGAAGCGAGGATGAAGGGACTGAAGCGCAGAAGGAGGAGTACAGGGAGTTGGAGAGGATCATGACGTTGTTGCTGTACGAGGATTACAGCGAGTCTACGGAGGCGAGTTTGCTGGACGAGGAGCGAAGAGAGAAGACGGCTCAGGTTGTAAATAATGCCTTACTGAGAAGGTTGAAGAAAAGAGACCGTACGTGATTTTGCGCGTATTTTTATGTATACAAAATATTTTTCCGCGTATGACTGAGATAGGAAGCAGAGGCACTCTTGGTGACGTTGATGAAGATGTTGCTGTGGGCACAGAACGAGATGGTGGAGAATGGATCGAGAGTGCCAGGTGGAGAAATGCTCGCGGAGTCACTCTCAGAGAGTCACAGAAGGAGGTGAGGGGGAGAGCATCTCTTACGAGGTGTTCATGACGGCAGGTCTGGTAAGGGGGGGGATGAAGTAGGAAGGGGTGACAAAGAGAGGTCGTCTTTGGACAAGCCGAGCTGACAGAAGTCCATGTCCAGTTCGTCGGACAGACTTTGCGCAAGGCACGGATAGTCGACTGAAGTGGCGAGTGGTTCACCAGAGGTCCATGTGTTGTCTTGGGCGAGAATTTCTTCGAGTTCTTCGCGCGTACATTCTACGTATACAGAAGATTGGCCGATGAGTTCGAGAATTCGGCTGTCTTCCAATGGTTCCGTTGGGACCGCGAGAGACTGGGTTTCGTCGACATCGGTGGCAATTGGAAGTTCACGAGGAAAGTGTCCGCATTGGTTTCTCGGCGTGTAATTGTCATAAATTTCCCAACAGCTCGGTTTTTGCTTGACGTCCTGGTCTTTAGTGAACATTGCCTGACAGGCCTTTCTCAACAGTTCGGCGGACCCGAATATTGCCATGTCGACGACCAGGTATCTGAACGTGTTCTCCGAGGTCTTCGCCAAGAAGACCAGTAGTCGGACCGTTTGCTTCTTGAGTTGTTTCTGACTGAGTGCGAACACGGTTGGGCCGGAAAACGTGTCCAGCCTGTTTCCGAGCACTTTGTACAGTGCCGCGTTGCAGGAGCGCCTGAAGGGGCGGCCGAAGCGCCTCAGCAACGCGCCAACCAGACGGGGGCCTTTTGTGCATACACGTACATTTTGTGCGTCAGTTACGCGTTGCGTGCACACACGCACACACACGTGAGTGAATCGCTATCCCCGTCGTCTACCGGGGCGCACACACACGTACACACATATACACGCACAAGGAAGGTGATACGTTACCGACGGCGGCGGCGGCAGCGGCGGTCGCGAACCTGACGCCCATGGTCTTAAGCGCGTTCCAGAGGAAGTAGCTGACCCACAAGTGCATGGTTGTTGGCGTGTCGAGTGAACGTTGCGGGGGGGAATTCTGCTGAATTCTTGGTCATGCGCACAGAGTGGTGAGGCAGAAAAAAAAAGTGCCAATGAGGGGTGAAAAAAAAAAAGAAGAGAAAAAAAAAAAGAAGCGTTTACGCAAAAAAAAATTATTTTTCGTTAGTGCGCAGGCTGAGACAGGGAGTAGAGAGCGCGGAGTTAAGAATGCAGTTGTCACTTTTTCGCCATGTAGGTGCGAGGTCGCGCGCCGCGATGGGTGGGGGCGCGATGCACTGGGGAGAAAGTTTTTTTTTTTGATGGTTTTTCTTACACGAACTCGTGCACGTGCACCGATCGCCCGTGAGATGCGAAGGCTTCGAGATGCGTGAGGGGAGCTAGGGCTTACTCGAGTGGTATGGAGGGGTGCGGGCGGGTTTGTGGGTGGAGAGGTGGTTGATTATTGACGGGTTTTCTCGAAGGGGGGGAGGGAGAGGTGAGGGACGTGGTGGTGATAGGTGGTGGTCCTGGTGGATACGTGGCGGCGATCAAGGCGGCTCAGTTGGGAATGAGCGTTACGTGTATTGAGAAGAGGGGGACGTTGGGTGGGACGTGTTTGAACGTTGGGTGCATTCCGTCCAAGTCGTTGTTGCAAAGTTCGCACATGTACGAGCACATGAAGCATTACGCGGCGTCTAGGGGGGTGATATGCGACAACCCGAGGTTTGACTTGAAGGCGATGATGAAGACGAAGGAGGATGGCGTGAGGACGTTGTGCGGAGGGGTGGAACAGTTGTTCGCCAAGAACAAGGTGAGATACGTGAAGGGGAGGGGGAGGTTTAGGTCGCCCACGGAGGTGGAGGTGTTGGGTGAGGGGGAAGTGGTGAAGGAGGTGGTGAGGGGGAGGAACGTGATCATTGCGTCGGGTTCGGAGCCGACGCCGTTGAAGGGGGTTGAAGTGAATGAGAGGAACATCGTGACGTCGACTGGCGCGTTGAGTTTGGAGAAGGTGCCGAGGAGGATGGTGGTGATAGGGGGTGGAGTGATAGGGCTCGAGTTGGGGTCGGTGTGGTCGAGGCTTGGAGCGGAGGTGACGGTGGTGGAGTACGCGGAGGTCATATGCGCGAACGCGGATTTGGAGATGTCGAAGCAGTTCAAGACGATTTTAGAGAAGCAGAATTTGAGGTTCAAGATGAGGATGGCGGTGCAGAGGGCGGTGAGTCAGGAGGACGGAACGGTGAGGGTTGAATTGAGCGAGGTGAAGTCAGAGAGGAAGGAGACTGTGGAGGCGGACGTAGTGCTGGTTGCGGTTGGGAGGAGGCCATACACGACGGGGTTGGGTACAGAAAATATTCAATTGAAGATGAAAGATTTGATGATTGAGACGGATGAACACTTCCGAACGAATGTACCGAACGTTTATGCGATAGGAGACGTCATTAAGGGGCCGATGTTGGCGCACAAAGCCGAGGAGGAGGGGATAGCGGTGGTGGAATACTTGCACTCAGGCGTGGGTCACGTCAACTACGACGCGATTCCGTCTGTTGTCTACACGAGTCCTGAGCTCGCGTGGGTAGGACAGACTGAGGGGCAGCTTAGTGCGAAGGGTATCAAGTACAAGGTTGGGAAGTTTCAGCTGAAGGCGAACTCTCGCGCGCGCACCAACGGGCTTACGGACGGGTTTGTCAAGTTCTTGGCCGATGCGGAGACAGACCGACTGTTGGGCGTGCACATGTTGGGCGAGTGTGCGGGAGAGCTGATAGCGGGTCCCGTGTTCGCGATGGAGTACGGTGCATCGAGCGAGGACGTGGCGAGGACGTGCCACGCGCATCCGACGATATCTGAAGCGATTAAGGAAGCGGCGATGGCTACCTGCAGCAAGCCGATTCATCAATAGTCAGCGACAAGGGGAGCATGTTGTACGCCGTGGGAGAAAAAAAAAAGAAAAAAAAAAAAAGAGGTGGTTTGGTTCAGTTAGTTATTTGCAAAGGAGGGGAGGAGAGAGATGCAGCGGTGCGACGCGAGCGGCAAGAGAGACGTCGAGAGAAAGGTGGAGGGTTTTTTGAAGGTGGGGGTTGGCGACGAGTCGCTGGCGGAGTCGCTTGGTCGGCTGTAGGTTTTTTTTTTTTTTAGAATTTTTGTTGTACCGCATTTTGTGATTGACAGGTCTGGAGGGAACAGATCGGCGTTTTGCGGAAGGAACACGCTCCGAGAGAGGTGGGGACTGCGGGAGGCGCTGGAGGAGCGGTCTTTGGGGCGCGCGGAGGCGTTGTTGGAGGCGCTGGAGCGCGTTGAGTTGGGGTTCGACTGCGCGGAGTCGGCGGTTGGCGCGATGCTGGGGGTACGAAGGGCGGAGGAGGGGGGGCGGTGTGAGGAAGAGAGGTTGGAGTGGATGGCTTTGGCGCTCGAGAGGGAGAGTCGGGAGGCGGCGCGAGCGGAGGTTTGCGAGTATTTCGAGAGGAGGAGTCGGTGTCCGCCGAGGGGTGTAGAGTGGTTTGAGGATGAGTTTTACGGGCATTTGGGTGGGTTGGAGGAGTTGGAGGGGGCGTTGGGGGAGTTGGGGGTGGGAGACTGGAGGTTGGCGGAGGATGTGAGGGGGTATTTGGAGGGGATGTATGAGGAGTTGGGGGCGAGGGTGGAAGAGGAGTGTGGGGAGCAGTTGGGGGCGTTGGAGGTACAGGAGGTGAGTGCGAGGTTGGTGAGGGGGTTGGGGGCGTTGAGGGGGGAGTTATTGGCGGAGAAGTTGGTTTGGATAGCGAGGTTGAGAGAGAGAGCGGTTGGAGGGGGGTTCGAGGCGGCGTTGAGGAAGGGCGGGCCGTTCGGGACCCCGAGGCCCATAGATGCGAGAGAGGGAGAACCGGAGAGGTACCTGGGGGATATGGGGGCTTGGATTCACCAGGTGTTGGTTGGAGAGAGGGAGTTGTTTGAAGGAAATTTTTTGATGGGTTCCGCTAGGATATTTGAGCTAGTGAAGAGGGAGGTAGAGCTATTGGGAGTCGAGGTGGTTGCGGGCTATCTGGAAGGGCGCGGCATGTTGACATGCTTGCTGAACGTGGCATTTCGCGGTGTGGCAGTTCTGTTTGAAGAGCGAGTGGAGAGGGTGTTGGTGAAAGAGGGCGACGACGTTTTGCCGCGTCGATTGGCGAACGTCTTGCGGTTTTACGGAGACAGGTTCGAGCGCTTGCTAGGGGTGCCGAACGTGGTGTCTCGTTTGTTCAGGAGGTGCGAGGAGCGGGCCAACGGGGAGTTCATGCGAAGGATTGAGCTGAGGATGAGGGCCCTGCAAGGCAAGTTGGTTTATCCGCCGCTGGATTTTTCTGCGCCGAAGGAATTTTTGTCTGAAGTGGACTTTTTGCGTCAAATCACGGGCGCGTTCGAATCATCGATGGCCGCCGATGTCGCAGGCGGGGATTCAACCTCTCGCATCCTCAGCATGATTGTAGACCCCCTCGTCAAGCGTTGCGAAGACGGCGCAAACGAACAACTTCAAAAGGCGTCGCGCACACTAGATCCGTCTCACCACCGTACATCGGTAATCGAGCACACATTCTATGTATGCAGGCTCCTCCATATCGTCGCTGACTCCCTGCGTTCTTACTGTCCGCCCGGACTCTATCAAGAAATAGACCGCAGAATAAACCAACTCGCGGCCGAACACGCCAACTCTGCTCTCGAGCGCTCCGGACTCTCTCTCAAGCTGGACGCCGCGCGCGGCGCCAAACCTTGCGAACTCTCCTCTCTCCCCGGCATGGACCCTTGCTCTCTGTTCCGAACCGTCCGCACGTTCGAATCTCACCTCCTAGGCATCAAAGCGCTCGTCGCGAAGCAACTCGCCCCCCGCCTCACCGACCCTCTCCTCTCCAAGTTCTATTCTCGCCTGGCCTCCTCCACCTCTCAACTGGCCTGCGACGCCTACTCCGAACTCCGCCAGGCCGTCCTCGACCCTCTCAGCGGCTACGACAGGCCGGAATGCATCCTCCAACGCACCCCAGCGCAACTCGAGTCGCTGCTGACTTGACCCCTAGGTCCGCCGAGAGTTTCTTGCTACAATTTATTACACAATTATTTTTTTTTTTGTTTTGTCATTGATATCAAAAACACTTTTTTTAATTTCTTGCAAAACAACTCTCGCAGCTGTCGCTTTTTTTTTTGATGTCTCTCTGAGCACACCAGCCATGAATTCTAAGCAACTAGAGCTCGCCAAAAACCTGAGGACGTGGGCCGTCGACACCATGCACTACCAAACCCTGAGAGAACATCCGGAGGACCCCATCCCCGGCATTCAGGACTTCCAGAACCTCTGTCGAGGCAGCACAATGGACATCTGGGAATTCATCATTCGCCATGTCGCACCTGAAAGGTAAGCTAGGCAGCGGCCAGACGTCTCCAGTCCGTCAAAAAAAATTTTTTTCAAAGCCCCTCGGCTCAACGTTTTTTGCTTTCGTCTTCAAAGTTACGTCAAGGCAGAGAAGAGGCGGCTGAGCGCGGCCGAAAGGAAAGAGAGGGCCCGAAGCGAGCAGGCTGAGCTTTCGAGACTCTCCGACCGCAGCCGGTTCCTCGAGCTCGAACTCGATTCGCGTCGTCGCGAGGCGGAGCAGGCCAGGAGCCGACTCTCGGGACTCTATCGCGAGCTGGCCGAGGCGGAAAGGCAGAACGAAACGGTCAAGCAAGGCGTGGAGGAGCAGTGGACCAAGTCAGTTATATTGGATGGATTCTACGGGAAATTTCGGCGAAAACTCGCGGTTTTTTCGGAGTATCGACACGAGTTGGAGGTTCACGTGAGTCGCTTTCGGCGAGGGTTGGCGGAGGGGGTGTGTTTTGCGGAGAGGTTGGGCGAGGGTGTCGCGCTGGCGAGGGGGGTGTTGGAGGAGGAGGAGGGGTACATTGTGGCGGGGTCGTTGAGTGTGGGCGTGGAGGGGTTGGTGGGCGAGTTTGAGAGGGCGCCGGTCGAGTGGAGGGCTAGTTTGGTTAGGTTGGTGGAGGATGAGGTGTTAGGGTTGGAGAGCAAGAGGGTGTCGTTGTGCGAGCGAGTGGCAGAGAAGGGGACGAGGTTTCCGTTGGAGATTGAGGAGTCGTTATTGAGGTTTGAGGAGAGTCACGTTGGGTCTTTTATAGAGGGTCAGAGAGCTGAGAACGAGTACGAGGCCGTTAGGAGGAGGGTTGAGCAGGTGTTGGAGATGAGGGGTGCGAGTCGAGGTTTACATGAGGAGGGGTTGGGCGAGATGTTTGGAGATGGTCAGATGAATTTGGTGAGTCGATTGCAGGAGTTGGAGCGCGAGTTGGAAGCAGAACAGGCGGAGGCGGAGGTCTCGAAGAAGGCGATTCTTTGTTTGATAGATCAGAAATCGAGGTTGGAGAGAGAGGCGAGTGCGTTGAAGAGAGAGAAGCAGCGATTGAGACAGCTTCGCGCGGAGAATCAGGCGTGTTGGTCGCGCATTGTCAGGCGGGTAATACAGAGAATGGGCTTTCCGACTGAGTTTGAGAGTCGAGCGAGAAGTGTCAGAAATTTTTGCAGGAATCATTTGACAGGTTTTTGGTACGAATGTGACATGGGAGAGGCCGAGAGGTCCGTGAGGGCAGAGCTGGAGTTGTTTAAAGAGCTGAGACTCTGGCCCGAGTCGAGCGACATGGACGACATTTTGGTGCGGGTGCTGGAGGAATTGGAGCTGCCGCCGTGCAAAGGACCGGGAGGCGTGGTGGACAAGGTAGCGGAGGTGCTGTGCGAGTTGGCGAGGGCAGAGACGGAGGCAAAATTGAATCGCTGCGAAGGCGAAGAATACGTCCAAGGCGTGGAGGATCGCCCAACTGACGGCAGGGATGAGGACGCTTCGTGTTCTGCTTTGTGCGCCAAATTGGAAGAGAACATCGACGCAGCCCGCAACAGAGAAGAAATATGCACTCTCGTCAAAGAAGCGTGCGACGCGCTCTGGTCGCAGAGAGCGCAGGACTTCGCACCGTGGGTGAGAGTCGACGGAAAAACGCTGGAAGAATGGAAGGCAGATTTGTGTGCATATGGTCGCGGCGGCTAGTCAATAAAAAATTTTTGGTACAACACTTGAAAAAAAGTGTGCGAATTGACTGCGCAAACACGGAGCGACCCTTTGCGCAAGTGCGGCGAATTAGCAGCAACAAAAAACTCCTGGTACAACGTTTGATTTAGTGTACGATAACCAGACTATGCAAACACGGGGCGACCCTTTGCACAAGCGCGGCGGATAGTCAATAAAAAAAAATTTTTTGGTACAACACTTGAAAAAAAGTGTGCGAATTGACTGCGCAAACACGGAGCGACCCTTTGCGCAAGCGCGGCGAATTAACAGCAACAAAAAATTCCTGGTACAACGTTTAATTTAGTGTACGACGAGCTAATTGTGCAAAAATGAGGTGACCCTTTACGCAGAGCCGCCTGATCCGTAGCTGCGCCCAAACATCAGGATTTGCAATTGATCGTATCCTGAAAGTGCGCCTGCGCCAGCGATTGCACGTAGGATGTTAGCAGCTGCGCCGCGGAAGAAGGTGCGCCAGCCTTCCTTTTTGGCAATTTGTACGAACGCGTCTAATGAGGACGAATACTTGACGAGCTGTCCAGACGTCATCATCATTCGTCTGCGGACCGTGTCAATTGGATAGGACGCTAGTCCGGCAGTCGTCGTGACGCACCACGCGAGCATAAAGTTGGAAGTGAAGGAATCCCTGTAATTGCCCGGGAGAAGGGGCTTCACGGAGTCGTACAAACCAAAATATAAGCCTCTATAAACCACAATGCCGACGCAAGAGATGACGAACCCACGATAGAGACCCATAACACCGTCCGACGCCAACGTCTTGACATACACATCAACCAATCCGTTGAATTGACGTTCTCCACCTTTCTTTGCACTCTTGTTGTCATTAGCCAGACGAGTACGTGCATAATCCAAAGAGTACACCACTGTCAATGATGCTGCTCCTGCCATTCCTCCAGACGCCACGTTTCCAAAAAACGCGAGCGCATAGCCGTCTTTCTCTTTCTTGTATCCAAACATGCTCTTAAAGTAATCCTTGAAGGCAAAATTCAGGGCCTGGGTGGGAAAATAACGAAGCACGTTCGCCAAGTTCCCCCTCCATAATGCCAAGACGCCCTCCTCAACAGTCACCCTCTTAAAACAATCTCCAATTCCCTTGTACGGGCGATCGAGGGATCCATTCTTGATCATTTCCTCCTTTTTTTTTTGAAAAAAAAATTAATATTTTTTTTTTGCGTCCGGCGCGACAATCCAAGAGCCCCTCCCCTCCCCCGCAACAGGGCCTGGACCTCGCAGCCTCTGAAATTCTACCCCCGAATCTCCTCAAATCGCGGGCGATAGATGAAAAAATCGAGCCGTGCGACTAAGCCTATACACCCTGTCCGCTTCGGAAACTACGCACTTGGTTCTGAAGATTTAACTTCACACGCTCAATCGGAGCAGCAACTGTCTACGGTCGAAAGTCAGAAAGTAATAATCACGTTAGAATCAGCGCTTTGGTGGACCCTCGCAAGCTTTGATCGGAGATAATTGCATCTCTATCTACCTTTGATATAGCCGCGCTTACACCACCCAGAATGAAATTGGTGAAGAAGTCTACCGCAGACTCGGTTTTTTTGGCATTTTTGGCAGGCTTAGCTTCTTGGGACGACATGTTGATCCTAGGCGTTAATGAAATCTTCCGCACTTTTGCTAGCCTAAATTTTTTTTATTTTTTTTTTTTATTTTCAATGGCTCAGCTCAGAACTGACAAGTTAAACCATTTCCCATTTCGAGAACCATGGTACGAATGGGCGCAGAACCTCATTTCTGATCCTTTTCAGCACGCGCCATCTTGTTTCGCCCCCGTCTCTAATGCCTTCTCCGACTCGTAGTAACTGACGAAAATCTGATAGGGTAATTCAAGTGTCAAGGGCATCAAGATGATCGAGTCTGTACGTATCGAGCGAATAAATGCAGATTCTGGGCAATTCGCGTAGTCTGAAAGCAATTCCCTTCTATCTGGTCTCGAATTAATTTTTTTTTTTTCAACATTTGTCCTCGTTGGTCAGATCTATCCCTCCGAGGATGGGAGCAGCGTGTTCGATAAGATGCCTAAACTCAAGGCAAAATTGGACAGGGAATACGCGAAGGGGACAATCAAGTTCACGGAGACAGAAGAAGAGCCTATTGATGGAGACTTGGACGCAGTCATAGATAGCGCCATAAAAGAAGTCTGGTGTACATACGACCCAAAAGGAACAGGCCTTATGGACAAGAAGGCCGCAGAAAAGTTCTTCAAGGTAGAGTAAGAAATCTAAATTTTATTTTTTCTTTTTTGAATTAACCTTTTTTTCGCAGGATGCATTGCAAGTTTATGCAATTCGCCAGGGCGGAAAAACCGAAAAGGATGCGATTCCAAAAGGAGTCAATTCTAGCGATGCTATGAAACAGAGCATTGCGATTGTATGTACCATATGCGGATTTTGAGGCGCGACACGTTGAATTAATGGATAACTGACTCAATACCCCTTTTAAAAAAGCTGAACAAGAAGGGAACTGGACGCACCAGTCAGCAAGAGTTCGAAGACTTCGTTCGAACTTATGACATCGAAGAAGCACTAGGCCACTTTCTAGGAAAGACCGATGGAGTTGTGATTGATTTTACAAAGGCCGTTTTCATTGATGTTTCTCAATTCCATACGAAACAAGCAGACATCAAACCAGTTTATCGAGATTATCCAGACGACTAACTCTCTCCCCTGTTAATAAAAAACTTTTGTTCCGTTGTTTTTTTTAGCGCGGACATTTTTCAGAATTCGGCATTATTTTCTCTCACTTCGAAGCCGGAGTTGTCCGAGAAATGGTAGGAGTCTTCTTACTTGCGCGACCGCCGAAACATGAATAATAACGCTTTTCGAAGTCATCAAGGCAGCTGAAAAAACCTGAGGCGAGGAAGACCATTCAAGAGCAGTTGAAGGCCATCAAACACGTCTACCAAGTACGCACATATGAGTGACTAGCTTTTTCCGGTGAGCACACAACACTGATCAGTTGTAGACATCTGATTTGCTGCAAGATTTAAGCTCTCTGAGAAAATATGAGTGCGACGGGTATGTAAAAATTTTGGGTTTAGAGAAATAATTTTTTTTAACAATTTTTTTTAGCACAAGTATCGAATTGGAGATATTACCGATCAAGGATGTACCAAAAGACGTTTTAAGATGGATGTTTCGACTACTCAAAGCGAATATGCAGTGTTATTACCAGATGACATGGGGGTGGAGCGATTCCAAGAAGATGAAGGAGATGAGGGAGGACAATGCGCTTTATTTGATAGGTTTGTTTTTTTTTGTTTTTTTTTTAAAAAGTACAGCTTTTGACAATGAATAGCATATGAGGTGTGCAACAAGGCGCCGGTTGCATTCTGCCATTTCAGGTTTGATTACGAGGAGGGGAAAGAGGAGCCAGTATTATATTTGTATGAAATTCAGCTGGAGGAGGGGATACGGAGGAAGGGATTAGGGAAGCGGATGATGAAGATCATCGAATTGCTAGCCATCAAGTACTCGATGGGTTGGGTGATGTTGACTGTGTTCAAACAGAACACGCAGGCCATCCAATTCTACAAGCATTTAAAGTACGCAAAAAAGAGAAAACGTAAATTTTATTTTTTTTTAACGTGTTGATAAGATATGCAGTAGATGAAACTTCGCCGAGTGCAGACGTCCATCGACAAATCTTCGAACAAAGTGATTATGAAATTCTGAGCAAATATATGAAGGGATGAAATAAAAAGGAGCCCCTATCGCGGTTGTTGGTTGGGTGTTGATGTGGAAATGGATATTCCATGTATCTCTTCAACAAGATCTTTGATGGAATTCATAACCAGTCTGCTTCTTTCCACTTTTGACTTTCCTTCAAATTCGGGTGATTCGACCTTAATTTCGACCAGAGAGGCCTGGGCTGTATGGGCACGTTAATAAAAATACTGTGTGTATGTATTATAGAAAGAGAGTACGTATAAAGAGAGAACACTAAAGTCGCATGGGTATATCCGACGTACTTGCCGCGTTATTCTTCGGCACCGTTTTGTCGATTACTGTGACTTTGGTGGCGCCAATTTGATTTTTGAGTCTTTTGGTGATTATTTCATTGAGTTCGTCCCAATGATATTCAATCAGGGGAATTTCTTGTGCGCTCGAGTGGTCTGGAGGCGAGGGGGGCTTGCTGGCGTCGAACGTAGCGAGAAGACGGATGCGATAGGGAAAGAAGCGAGGTTCTTTTGTGGGCAACTTAAGAGCACGTTTGTGAAGAAGATCGATTTTCGAGTGCGAAAAGGCAAAACGTGGGCCTCTTAGAGAAATAGACACGACTCGGTTCATGAATGCAATCACGAATCGTTTTTTATCTGAAACCCAGAGCGGCAAAGGTGACTCGAGAAAATGCAGAGACACCTCAAAAAAATTTTTTTTGGCCTACTTCGAAGGTACACACATTAAGAAAGACGCGCAAAAGTTTTTTTTTGGAAAAGAGGAATCAGTAGGTCAAAGCAGCTGTGGACTATACGATTAGGGGTTTTGTATGTATATCTCAGGTGTTGTTGTCACATGCTGCATCTTTGCGGTCGCCGTCCTCGTCGTGCTTGTGCAAGTCCTTCTGTGCCAGCCGACGATGGCTCAACAATACTTGGTGTGCATGGGCATGTCGATCCAGTGCTTCTATTTCACGTACAAGATAATTCCGAAATTGAAGAATCTGATGGTCGAAAGGGGTCTGTGGGGATACGACATCAACAAAGGAGAGACCCATAAAAAAATGTATGTACGCTGAAAAGACTTATTTCTCTCAATAATTTCTGCTCTTACGTGCTTGTTTCTGTTGGCAGACCCGAATCATTCGGTGTCATTGTGGGGTTAGTATTCTTATGTGCCGTTTTGCTGCAGTCGTTGTCGTTCTTTCCTGAGAACGTACGTATTTTTTTTGTCGACTTTCTCTCGCGCACCTTCTCGAACTAAAACAATGGCAAACTAGTTGGTCGAATACAACGCCTCTCTGTTGTCCGTTTGCATGATGACGCTGTTGGGGTTCTTGGACGATGTCTTAAATGTGAGGTGGGGAGTAAAGCTGTTGCTGTCGTGGATAGCCACGTTGCCACTGTTGGTAGCGTATTCTGGTCCGACCAACGTGATGATCCCCATGTTCCTCAGATACGAACAGACCACATTGCAATTAGGTAAGTCCTCTAAAAACGGGGCTTTCTACACCCGTGTGCACATCTTGACTCACCGAACCCTCAAAAGGTTATTTCTACTACCTCTATATGGCGCTCATCATCGTGTTCTGTACGAATGGCGTTAACATATATGCGGGCATTAATGGTACGATAGGAGGGAGACCTTCGCAGTTTCGCGCGCAGATATACACTAAGTCTCTTATGAAAAGGTCTCGAAACGTCTCAAATCCTTGTCATCACGTGCGCCATTTTGGTGCATAACTGCATAGAGCTATCTGGTCCGTGCGCCTTCAGACACATGCAAAGCATTCAATTGATGATGCCATTCCTAGCTACCGTCCTTGTATTAGGATACTACAACGCTTACCCCTCCGAGGTGTTTGTTGGAGACTCTTTCACCTACTTCTCCGGCATGACTATCGCCGTCGCGGCCATACAGGGCCATTTTTCTAAAACTCTCATGCTCTTCTGTCTTCCCCAACTTCTGAACTTCGTCATGTCTCTACCGCAGCTCCTGGGCTTCATCCCCTGTCCACGACATCGAGTACCCATGTACATCGTAAATTGACATTCTCGTATCAATAAATTCGCAGGCATCTTTCTAACTTTCTCTCTTTAGATACGTCAAAGAAACCAAGATGCTCCGCTACAGCCCAAACCTGACTCTGATCAACGCTGCCCTCTTCATCTTCGGACCCACTACCGAAAAAAAACTCTGTAGGCGCCTCACTCTATTTCACATTTCTACGTGCATACTCGGGCTGGCAATTCGGTATAGTCACACCGTCACAAGCCTGTTTTACAGTCCATCCGATCTCCTCGCTTGCTGATACTCAAACCGGGACATTGGCTCGCGGATAAATCTGCCATACATCTGCACGACGACTTCTTTGCAAAAACTGCAAATCCTCTAATCCTCTCTATCTGTGCAATTGAAAAAAAATTTTTTTGACAGGTCGGGATTTTCCCTGCCTAGACACAACCCCTTTTTCAAAAACTAAGAGCCCTTTTTGTGCAGTTAAAACTTTTTTTGACGAGTCGGGCAGCCGCGCTTCCCTCCTCTCGGACACAGGACAGATAGGACTAGCATCACCCTCTCTCTTGGCTAAAATACCACCCTGTGTGCCCACTCTTTGCACCACTTCTCATATGCATCCTGTTTAAAACCAGCAAAACGCAGCAGGCCGCTCCATTTTCTTCTCTAGCTGCTCGAAAAAAGTCCCTCGGCTCTAAAGACTCCTCCCCAATGAGTCAAACCACCACCTCACCTGAAACTACTCTTTACCGCAGCAGACACATCCAATTCATAAAAAGCTTCGATGACCCGGTATGACGTCGGGGAAGAACGGCGGTACCTTACTCTCACACACCCGTCTCTAACACTTCCAGCTCTGCCTCACGCTCTGCTCATCGAACACTCAGAACGAAGAAAGTGTTGAATACTGGATGACGGAGCATCTTCGCATGAGCGGGATTTATTGGGGCCTGACGGCCTTAGATGTCATGGGCGCCCTCAACGAAGTAAATCAGGAAAAAACAGTACAATTCATCAAGTCCTGTCAAAAACCAAGCGGAGGATTTGGCGGAAACATACACCACGACGAACACCTTCTGTATACATTGAGCGCCATACAAGTCTTAGCTATGTTCAACCGTATCGATGAAATAAACGCCAACCTTACTGGAACATGGATTGCCTCTATGCAGCACGAGGACGGAAGCTTTCAAGGAGATAAATGGGGGGAGATAGACACAAGGTTCAGCTATTGCGCCATCTCAGCTCTGTCCATACTGGGACTGCTCGATCTGATAGACTGTCAAAAAGCAGCAGAATTTATTATAAAGTGTCAAAACTTTGACGGGGCATTTGGCGTTGTACCACACGCTGAAAGCCACGCAGGACAAACCTTTACGTGCGTCGGCGCTCTTGCTATTCTAGGAAAGTTGAATCTAATCGACCACAATGCGCTGGGTACGTGGCTCGCTGAAAGACAGGTTAACGAAGGTGGCATGAACGGAAGGCCAGAAAAACTATCTGACGTCTGCTATTCCTGGTGGGTCCTCTCATCTCTGAAAATGATAAACCGGCTAGACTGGATTGACAAAAAAGCTCTGAAAGACTGGATACTCTCGACTCAAGACGAAGAGTCGGGTGGATTTTCTGACAGGCCAGGAAATATGGCAGACGTTTACCATACCTGCTTTGGCATCACAGGATTATCATTATTGGGCTATCAAAACCTACAAACCGTCGATCCAAGATACTGTATGACAGCCTACCATGTAGAAAAATTCAGACACAACTAAACATGATAGGAAAGTCGTACTGTCAAAATTGCAAAAAATTGTCTGGATCTGAAGTTTATCCTCTTTTTTTTAGCGTGTGGAGAGTCTGTGCAAAGACTTCTCTCGTTTCGCAGCAATGTGTCAGCCCACACATGTCTTAGGGTACCGAATCAGGGGTTCCCAATTTCACTAAAGACCGTACATACATGTATACACAACAGGATCCTTGACTAATTGACAAAGAATGTGCCCTTAACAAAATAAGACAAAAATATGTTGATGACGAAACTTTGGTGTCTTGTGACGCGATTCATGCTAGGATCGATCGCCGTTTTGTTTATGGTGCTCCTGATAGAGATGCTCTCAATATAAGTGAATTCTTGGCGGTTCGGAGAAAAAAAGAGGACTTATAATTATGATAGATGCAGCTCTAGGGCTGTCTTGTTTGTAAAGTCCAGTTGACATTGAGTAATACTCACTCTTTTCATAGAGTGCAGAGCTCAATCGCATAGATTGGGTAAGTAGGGGTTAGAAAAAACCAGCTCGGTGGGTACATTCTCGGATAAAGGATTTTCGAGATATTGCTTAGAACACAAATAAATAAGTTGGAGAGAAGTCATCAATAGTCGTCCTCTTCGTCATAGATGAGCAGGCTAAATTTACTTCAGTTAGCCAGTTTGGGGAAATTCTAGTTTTTTTGAAAATGGATAATTTTAGAAAGTATTATTCAAAGCATTGTTTTAGAATCACTGTACTGACAAGAGCAATACAAATACTCTTGAAAGACGAAACCATATGTCGTTCTACTATTTTGCCGATAGGATGGAGTTCGTATTTTCAATTCAGAGGAAGAAGCAGTTGAAAAGTGATGAAGGGATATCAGTTTTGCGTGTAGCAAGCTCTCTTTCTGGTGTCGTTTACCCGTTTTTACGTGGTTAGTCTATAGGGCAAAGAATAGAGAACAAATTTATGTTCAGAGAGAGAGGATCAATTGTACGTAACGGAGACGGTTCACACCGCGAAAATTAGGAATTTCGGTAAAAACGGTCGATACATATTTTGTACCCATGAAGCCGTTCGTATCTTAGAATGTATGTTTTCTCAATTAACCACAGATGAGCATTTTTTGCGGTGATATATGCTCAAGGGCACCTGCTGATTTTTTTATAGTGATAGATCTTCAAGGAGGCGGCTTGGCCTCAGATTTTTTTTCTGATTTGGGTACTGGTATTTTTTTTTGCGTTTGATTCGCGGTGTATACGGCCACCTCTCGGAGAAGGGGTTCTCTTTGGCAAATCACAGCTTGCAGAGAGACGAAATCAATTGTCGAGATGAATGCGTGTATATGCAACGTATGGATAGGTGGGAAAGATGTCCCGCATAATTTTTGTGCAAGGTAAGAGAATATGGTTGTGTGTACATCTTGTTGCCTCCGTTTTTATGATGCTCCCAGACTAGCAAGAGAAGATACCTGCTCGAGGAGGGAGAACAAAAAAAACAAGTTTTTGTCGCGTGGGGACTATCCGGAAAAAAAAAGAGCTGCATGAGAGATGACGCGAACAAGCGGAACAGATATACCGAACAAGGAAGAAGTGACAACAGGAAAAAATAGACACAAGAACACGGCCTAACGAGAGAGCGGTAACTGCGACGCAGGTAATTGCGGGTGAATTGTGTCTCTGTTTCTAGCGTGTCAAGAGTGAGAAGTGAAAAAATTGATGACACACAAAAAAAACACCTGAATATAGCCACAAAGGTGTTTCACGACAAACTCAGCTCATAACCTGTATAGGATAGTGCCCAGAAATACACGTAGATAGACTGCTGTCAATTGGAGAGGAGATACGATAGGTTAAGAGAAAGAACGGTCTAAGTGTTTTTTTTTGTGGGTTTAGAGTCGCGTGAGAGTCAAAGCAGTATAGATCTTGCTAACAAAGGCATACACAGTTGTCAGCCGGTATGTGTAGAATTGATGGTGTGAGTGAGAGGTAATCGCTTAGGAAATTTGTCTCGTGAATGAAGAGAGACCTTTCTTTGTAGAAGACTTGGCATTAACTCCACAGCGCTTGAATCCGCATGGGTGCTGATGACCAATATATATTTGTTGTTTAACTTTTATCATTTTCAGAACCGAGTGAGCATTGCACGTCTATTACAACATGACATTCGAGCCGACTGGTTCTCCACATGTGAGTTCGACGAATTCATCTATGATGTACACAAACACACAATATGGTGATTACGTGTATTCGGGTGGTTTCGGTAGACGACATGCAAGCTTACAAGAAGGGGGAGTCAACAGTATACAAAATACTGGTACGACAACAGCCTATTATGGACAAGGATACACGTCGGGGCCGTCTTCGAGCGATGGAGGACAGCCATGTAATGTTTTGTCGTATGGCTGCGCTGGTGTGCACGCATCTCCTTGGCTAGTGAATTACCAAGACAATGTAATGATTCCTATTGAGTCAGCAGTGCAATCAATTTTACCAAATAGAGGTAGTCAATCTTTTGGGATTGTAGATGGCATGGAGGGAAGTACTGACAGCCGAACTCTATCGAGCAGCGTCGTCAACACGGGGAATGGAAAGACAGAAGCTGTTGGTAATGATGAACAACAACGATCCGCCGTTCGTCCGCTACTTCTTGTCCCTGATGTGAACGGTACATACATTAATGCTCGAGGAGAACTAGAAAATGACCAACAAATAGGTGGTGAGTCACCTTACATCGACACTACGAACAATGGAAGGGCTCACCCTTCTAACATGAATAGCAATAGACCAATGTCGTCATCATCTTATAATCCCTCTCAATCTAGCACATCTATACCTTGCATGCCTCCCTCTCACACACAATCTCTTCTTCTCTCATCTCAAAAAAATGACCAATACGCACCTGCTCTCAACTCCACCCGTCCCTATCTCAAGCCCTCTGATTCCCTCAAGCCGTCATCCATTTCTACCCCTTACTCCGAAGACAAATGCGAATCTCCCTCTGAATCTCTTCTCAACGGAGAGGAAGCCTCCTACAAAGACGAGAACTATGATAAAAATCAATTCTGCGGTCTTGATGACGATGAAATACATGGGTACAATTCTCGCAAGCTCAACAAACGCCATTGGGGCACTGGTAGAAAGAAGATTGAGATTAAATATATCGATAAAAAGCTTAAACGTCAAATCACGTTCTCCAAACGCAAATCCGGGATGATGAAGAAGGTACGTCTGAAGTGTGTGTACATAGCATCGACATTCTTTAAGGATAGGCACCTTGTAGAAGTTGACATGATATTTTAAATAACCTACAAGTGCCAAAAATGACATGATGTTAGATGCGCACGGTACAATGTCAGCTATAAATAGAGCACGGTGCCTAAAAATTTTTTGACACGTGTCAAAGTGCTTGTACCTAACCCAAAAACATATTGTTAGATACGTGAACTTGCTACACTTACAGGCACACAGGCATTGCTGGTACTTGTCTCGGAAACTGGACATTTTTACTCTTATGCTACTTCTAAACTTAGGAGCTTGGTAACCGATGAGAGAAAAAACATCATCAAGCAGGCTCTCGAAGAATACGACATCATTGGACTTAACGAGCAGCGACCTCCAGGTTATAATTGCTAAAGGAGGATACTCCTGAGTATCCCTCGATTACCCAAGTAGAGAAAATGTGAGTTTGTCACAGAAAAAAAATTGAACGTTGCGCGCTAAAATCAGTTTTTCAATGTGAGAGAATAGTGTGCGCGTTTTCATGCCGTTGGCTGAGTTTTTGGCCCTTACCCAGAGGGGTGTGCGGAGGGTGTTCAAACCGACACCGGATGCGCGTATATTCCATAGTTTTTTTGATTAGGAAGAGTTTTTACGTCTATTTATAATCTTTCGTCCCCAAGACTTTCGTATTTTACGTATCAAAAAAAGGAAGAGAGCGCGGCACGATCAACAAAAGAAAGAAATTGCAAGTCCCGAAAGGGTGTGTACGCGCCATGCGTTAAAGATGGACAAATTCTATCGTCTTAGGTAAAAAGGTACAATTAATGTAGTTGAACTGTTTATATCTATCTAGACATATCTCTTTGCCAGCAAGTCCTTTTTGATATGTAAGGAGATACGGGAGTATGCCGATAGTCTGTTCAATGAGTTTTGGGTTCGTGTTTAGATAGAAGACCGAATTTTTTAAGGGTATCGTTTAGACGAATTTTATTATAGAGGTCAATGGTCTAGCCGAAACACTTGTATTCAGATGAGGTTTAGAATAGAACGAATTCCATACTTCTGTGTATCTGCATTTCCAGGGCGATTATTGAGATCGTGAAGAAAAGGGGATCGGGCTACAGTTTAGACAGAGATGGCAAGTTCATTTCTTAGGGTGGGGGGACAATCAATGTAATTAAGCTGTTTGTCTAGACATATGCGTATCTCTGCCAGAGAGTCTTCTTTTAAGTAGACATACGGTGTTTTACCGATAGCTAGTTTGATGACATATTCAATTAGTTTTGGACTCGCACTTAGATCCAAACCGGCGTCTTTGAAGATGTGGTTTAGACGAATTTTGTTATAGAGATGAATAGACTGGTTGAAATATTCGTATTCAGATGAAATAGGATCTGGAATAGAACAAGTTCCATGTTTTATGTATTCGTGTTCCCAGAGCGATTCTTGGGATTGTTGAGGGAAAGGGGGCCAGACTACAGTCAAGGTGGGAATGAGCGACTCTATTTCAGATAGATTGAAACGGGAACCATGACAATATGCCGGCCAAGATCCATTTGAATTTTCTGGCCATAAACCGTGAATAACCCACGGGGAATTATCGACATCATAGGTATCAGTGCCATTGGCCTTATCAGCTTGATTCAAACTAGAAATCAAAACCAGGAAATGCTCCGTAAGGAAACGTGAAGGGTACAAAAAGCGCACACGGTACAACATAGACATGTACCAATACATACCGGTGTACAAACAGAAAATAATCAAAGGCGTATGCTGCTTGTGACAGAAAAATGAAGACGAGACAGAAGAAAGCTAACTTCATAATGAGCTATCAGAGGGCTACGACGGAACGGTTCAGTCCTCAAAAAACGATACTCTTTGTATTGCAATCCAAAAAAATATAAATCGATTTAAACATTCAGACTGGCGCATGAACGAATGTACATACATACGTTCCGCATTTTTTTGGCAATTTGTTGAAATTTTGTTCTCGAAACTGTGTTTTGCGTGTCAAAAAAGGAAGAGAGTACGACACGACCAATAAAAGAAATTGCAATTCCTGGAAGGGCGTATACGCGCCATGCGTTAAAGATGGACAAATTCTATCGTCTTAGGTAAAAAGGTACAATTAATGTAGTTGAACTGTTATCTATCTAGACATATCTCTCTGCCAGGAAGTCCTTTTTCGTGGATGGGGAAGTACGGGAGTATACCGGTAGTTTGTTCGACGGGTTCTGGACCCGTACTTGGAGAGGCTGAATTTTTTGAAAATGTGATTGAGACAGATTTTATTATAGAGATGAATAGACTGGTTGAAATATTCGTATTCAGATGAAATAGGATCTGGAATAGAACAAGTTCCATGTTTTATGTATTCGTGTTCCCAGAGCGATTCTTGGGATTGTTGAGGGAAAGGGGGCCAGACTATACTCAAGGTGGGATTTCAGGTAGATCTAAATAGCTAAATAGAGTCTATAACAATATGTGGCCAAGATCCATTTGAATTTTCTGGCCATAAACCGTGAATAACCCACGGGGAATTATCGACATCATAGGTATCAGTGCCATTGGCCTTATCAGCTTGATTCAAACTAGAAATCAAAACCAGGAAATGCTCCGTAAGGAAACGTGAAGGGTACAAAAAGCGCACACGGTACAACATAGACATGTACCAATACATACCGGTGTACAAACAGAAAATAATCAAAGGCGTATGCTGCTTGTGACAGAAAAATGAAGACGAGACAGAAGAAAGCTAACTTCATAATGAGCTATCAGAGGGCTACGACGGAACGGTTCAGTCCTTATAAAAAGGTAGTTTGTACAGTTCAAAACACAAAAACACAAATTCTACAAATCAAGAATGAATATTAATCTTTTGGTTCTTTCAGCTCTTTCAGCGCGCTTAGTTCTTTTAGTTCTTTTAGTTCTTTTTTCAGAGCATCTATCTGTAATCCGCATTGATACAACTCTTCTTCTCGTTCAGATATCACTTCTCTGAGCCTCTTGTTTTCTGCTATCAATCCTATCAAAGAGAAAAAAGTTGTTAGTAGTGAGTCAATGGGAGAGAGTATTCTCAGTGAGGTCACAGCAGATAGACAAACTCTATGCACAATCTATGACAGGTTTTTGTGTGTGGCGGCCTAGACTCACCCTGATTATCTTGACTTGCCAAATCGCTGTGTCTTTGCATCAATCTGAGAAGCGCATCTCTGCTTTTGACTTCTTCACGAAGCTTGTGAATCTCCGCCTCCATTTTTTCGTTGAGATCGCATATCTTGCTGGCATTCGAGAAAATGATCGCGTATTCATTCACCAAGTCATTCAATTCTAACTCTAGCATCTTTTCTCTGAGCGATAATTCCTCGCCTGGTACGATAGCCATGTCTCCCGACATACGACAGACAGGGGGTTATCGCGAAAAATAACTCAACGCTTCTTTTTTTTTTTAGCCGTCAGACACGGCTTGTCTCATAGAATTCGATAAGAGTCTTTTTTTTTTCGCCCTCAGACTACTGTTCAGGCTACTCTGTTTAGAAGACTTTTCTTTTGAAGATGGTTTTGTACCCCAATATCATTTTGCTGAGGAACTCATGGGGCGAAGCTCACCCTGAGAAGTGCAAATGACAGAAAGGGCTGGTGATTGATCTCAACATTTAGAACGAGACTTTATTTCATAGACAAAAGCTTTTGACAAAGCCTGACTCTGAAAGTCCAGCTATTAATGTTTTGCCTCTGGCGCGCTTTGACGCGCCGAGGTTTTACAAGGTGTGAACAAAAAGAAGCGTGAAAGAGCTATTTATCAAGTAAGAAAAAATATTTATTTTGGTTTGTTTTTTTTTTGTTCGGTTTTTTGGAGAAGGAAGGACCGAATGCATAAAGAGTGTAAGATGGATAGAGGCGTTCACAGAGAGAGAAGTAGGCGGTGAATCGAATTTAAGGAAAGTGAGGCTCCGAGATATAAATTTGCTTTACGGACGCCTTATTGAATATGAGCATTAGTGAGAAGAAGTGGGATAGATTAAACTGAGAAGTAGGGTGAGAATAGTTCATGAAATAGAGGTTTGTCACATGGAAAAAGAGAATGTGTAATTTCAGGATATTTTGTGTTTTTTTTTTTTTAGATTTTGATTGATCAGTGAATACATTTTTTGGAAGTCTTTAATTAAAGAAAAGAGAGCGGATGGAAGGATGTTGAGGCAGTTTATCTCGAGGTCTGCCCGTGAATTTTTTAAGGGATTTAAGCAGAAATGCGGTAATTTGAGATACAGCACAGAGTCTTTTGCACAGGAGCCGTCAACAGCTAGAGCATTGGTACCCAAAAAGTCGAGATGGTTTCGCCGGACGTTAGTTTGTGCGGTATTTGCAGGAGTTGGGATTTGGGTCACAGATATGTGGATCAACGATGATTTTGATTCGGTCTACGAGTATTGGAGGAAGCGACTACCAATGGAGGAGAGAATCAACAGGTACGAGCAAGAGCAGTGGGGAGGCCGCAAGACATTGCAGGCGAAGACGCGCGCGAAGTCGTATTTAGATTGCCGTGCGGAATCGCGTTGTGCAGAGCATACAAAGGCAACCGAGGATTGTGCGTATATGTGTGTATGAAAAAATATGAGATTGCTGAGAGACCGTGTGTGGGTGATGTATAGGCCCAAAGTAGTGATTATAGGATCTGGATGGGGTGGAATGAGTGTGTTGAGGAAGTTGCATACGGACAAGTATAACGTGACGATGGTGTCGCCGAACAATTATTTTTTGTTTACACCGCTGCTGGCCAGCACAACGTCGGGGTTGTTAGAGGAGAGGTCGATTTTAGAGTCCGTTAGGAGGTACTGCAACAAGGAGGGAAAGGATGAGGTGAGGTTCGTGGAGATGGAGGTGACAGAGGTGGATCCAGTGGGACAGAAGGTGATTTGCGAGGACAAGTCGAGAGTGAGGGGAAAAGTCTCGAAGATTGAATTAGAATATGACTATTTGGTGATGGCTCCAGGAGCAAAGCCGGCGACATTTAACATTCCTGGGGTTGAAGAGAATGCAATTTGTATGAAGACAATAGCTGATTCAAGGAATATAAGAGATCGGGTGATAGACTGTTTTGAGACAGCATCGATCCCAGGGCAGTCTCCGGACGAGATAAGTCGGCTGTTACATTTTGTGGTGGTGGGAGGAGGACCATCCGGGGTGGAGTACACGGCGGAATTGCACGATTTTGTCAAGAACGATTTGAAAAAGACCTACCCGGATGTAAGCAGCAACGTGAGAATTTCATTGGTGGAGGCGCTGCCGAAGATACTGCCAATGTTCGACAGCATGTTGATTGACTATGTGGAAAAACGCTTCCGTGAGAAATTGAATATTGATGTGTGGACAAAATATATGGTCAATCGTATTGAAGAAAGATCTATGGTAGTGAAAAAACAAGATACAGGTGAAGTTATCAGCATTCCATTTGGTATGCTCGTTTGGGTTACTGGCAATTCGCCGCGTAGTATTACACTTGATTTGATTGAAAAGCTTGGCCCTTCTTTCCAGCCGACTCGCCGTGGACTGAATATCGACGATCATCTGCGTGTAGTTGGTACAACAAATATTTTCTCAATTGGAGATTGTACCTTTAGGCCCGGATATCCTGCTACCGCTCAAGTCGCGTCTCAGCAAGGTTACTATCTCGCACGTCTTTTCAACCAATATGCCAATTTCCTCGCGGAGCAAAGGGTCTCTCACCCAGACCAGTCCACCGGAAATGCAGATGTATTCTCCTCTGTACTTGGAGAGCACAACAAATTCATTTTTAAGTCTCTCGGTAGCCTCGCCTATATTGGGGAAAACAGCGCCATAGCTGACCTCGGTTCGAAAGGTAAATCCAAAGGATTCGCTACTTGGATACTTTGGAGAAGCGTCTACCTTTCCAAGCTGCTCTCGCTCCGCAACCGAATATCCGTGCTCTCGGATTGGTGCAAAGTCACCTTATTTGGACGCGACGTCTCTCGCGGTTGAAGTTTCGTAATAGACTCGTGAATGAAATTGCCTGCCCGGAGCAGGGTGAGAATAAATTTGTGTGCTTTTTTTTAAGCGGTCGCGCTTGTTCAGGGGGAAGAGGGGCGACTTTGTGCGGCGGCGCCGGTCAGGTAGGTGTACATCACATCCACGTCTCTCTTCGAGGACGAGCGAACGGTTTTGAGTTCTTCGACGGCTCGATCGGAGAAGGAGATAGTGATAGACCAGTTGCCGCGGCGAGAGGGCAGTGAGGAGGAGAAGTGCGCAGGTGGGGCTACGGCGATGATGGAGCGAAGAGGGATGATCCAGCGGATGTCGAGTGCCTGGAGGTGGTTGAGGGACGACTCGAAGTAGAGGGACGGATTGGAGCTGAAGGAAATAATGGTAGGATAAGGGATGAACTTGCAGAGGACAGTATCCGTAAGCAAGAACCAGGCTGGCGGTCTCGACGGAGTGCGGTCGAACGAGGAGGAAGGCAGAGCCGGCGAGAGCACAGCAAGAGAGAGCGGCGACTCTGAAACGGCAGGTGTAGGTGGATCTTGGAGGAGATGGTAAACATAGTTGCCGAGAGGACAATCTGCAAGTGAGTGCTGTGTAAAGAGCTGCTGTGAGATGCGATCGAGCATTTCTGTGCCTATGGATTTATGTGCGTTGTAATGTTCCCAGCATGAGATGTGATTCGATAGAAGGAGTGATTGTCTGGGGGATAGACGGACATATGGGGACAGGGGACGGAAATTAGAGAAATAGAAGAGGGACAGAAACGGAGATGAGAGTGAAGGAGGAGTAGGAGAAAAAGAAGGGACTCGTCTTGCACGCCAGAGTCCGGGCGATGGAGTGGATGCCTGTTGTTTATAGACCAAAGTGCATTGATGGAGTAAAGTGATCAGGGAAAGTGGAGGTCTTATAAACATGTTGAGGATACAAAGGACGGCACCTCGGAGGAATCCGATAACCCTGCCCTGTTTCCAGCCACGAGCAGGGAGGAGGAAGGCTAATTGAATTGCAGATCGGAGAGATCCTGCCTGTTGGATGAGTTCGTGAAAGAATGCAGTCACGAGACATGTGCGGGAAGAAGAAGCGGACGAAGCAACGAGGGCGGATAGCGCATTTTTGAGAGTCGGTAAGGAGAGGGTATTACATTTTTGTGGCCGAGTTAAGAAGACCGCGGATTGCTGGTGAATGTAGGAGAGTTCTTTGTTCGCTTCCAGAGTTAGTTGAGACAGCATTTTTTGTAGGCTAGAGACCATGCAGGTAATGGAATTGGAACAGGCGTAAATGAGTCGGATGAACATATTGGACACGCCGAGGGCGCATAGTTCGATCCAGGGAATGTTGAGCTGGGAGCGGTGGTGAAATTCGTTGATCCATTCGCTGAAGCCGTCGAAAAGAATGTTGAAAAAGGCGCCGGGGCAGCCGACCAAGTTCAAGGACAAGAATGGTTTATGGAGCTGGACAAGAAGCTGGGATTGGTAGTGCTTGGTTAATGAAAGTTTGAGTGAATTTGAATCGGCTTGGCAGACTTGGAATTGGCGAAAGTTGAGGTGAAGGCGAGTCAGACCGCCGAGTCCTATTCCTATTGCGAGAAGAAGGTTTTTGAGTGGCTGAAACTCAAGTTCAGTACAAGACACTGGCAATTGGCTTGGTAGACATTGAAATCGATGATACAGTTGGAGTGAGACGATGGCCTGGTTGACCAGTTCCCGGTCATCATCTGCTTCCGATCGGCGTCGCTTGAACGTTGGGAAGAATCGGAAGAAGAATTTCGAGATGCTGCGAAGTGAGCTGTTCGTTGATGAGTCAGCGCGACTTTTTAGCATTTGGTTTAGTTTTTTTATCTGAATGGAATAGTATCGAATCCACTCGTCGCGATCGGTAAGGGTTTGGAACTTCAGTTCCGCGAGAGAACCAGGATGGGTGCGGGTCTGTCTTTTAAGGGATACGGGGCGACTTTTTATGGGTTGAGTGGTAGCATAAATAATTATCGCCAAGGGAGATAATGACACCTCATCGAAGAGGGTCGTTTCTAGTGCGGGCTTGGGGTGAGCGGTAGGCTCTAGGTAGCGGGGGGTGAAGAGAGATTGTTGGGACCACATGCTCGGTGCTTGTCGCCTCAAAAAATCATCCTTTTGATCAGGTTCGACTACAGGTATCCAACCTACATATGATTGACTCTTTTGATTAGGACCTTCTTGTTGGTCTTCGATACAATCTTCGTAGGTCTGAGGTAACGGAGAGCTCGGCTCTTCCCAGGCTAGCTTCGTCTGTGCAAAGTACTCTTGCAGTTGATGAATGAGGGCCTGGTCTAGTGAAAGAGTTAGAGGCCTCGCGGCTGCTCTTACTCGTATGTGTCTCTTGTTAGGGCCGACATATCGATGGAATTCTATGGCCAGAGCATAGGGTCTCATCTCCGGATTTGTCGACGAGCCCAGTTCCAGTAGGCTTTCTGAGACCCATGGAATAGAGGCCAGCCAGGATGCTGGAGAGTCGCCATCTATGTCGCTCGATTCTGGGGTTTTCAGCGAGAATCTCTTTGTATTGACGCCGAAACTTGGGTCGAACGCGCTTGTTAACACTACTGAATACGCAGAATGGAATCGGCGGGAATTTGGAGAATCCAGCTGGAGATTTTTGATCAAAAACTGAAATTGCTCCTCCTCGCAATTAGGGTCCCTCATTGCTTTGAGTGAGATGTGCTTGATTGAAAAGGAGAGCAACTCATAGTCTTCTAATACATCCACTATGGAGACAGAAATTCCAAGCAAGAACACACCTAACGTCTGGTTTAGAGGGACTGGCTGCCTTTCTGATAAGTCTTTTTTCAGAAGTTGTGCGGATTCTTCTGAGTCGGGTTCCTTTCGGTGGGGCTCGGAAATGTTAGATTCTGTTCGAATTCGAATTAAATTCGACGCTAGCTCGGCGTCCGTCTCTAGCTCGACCGAGAGGGTAGGAACACGCGTCCCCTGGTCGACGCCTTCTGGTACCTGGACGAGACCGCAGAGAGTACTCTTATCCGCTAACTTAGAGCCGAATAAGGGGACATTGAACCCTGGCTCGCTGCAGCGGGGTCCTTCTTTATCAGAATCCATCTGTAGCAGTAGGAAAGGAAAGCCTGGGTAAAGATAAACTTGGATCAACACTGCAGCATGGAAATCGCAGTTTGGTGAACCCCGATAGTTACTCAGAACCAGGTTGCTTGCTGAATTGGGAGCGAGCCATAAAATATTCAGAGCCAGCTCTGGCGCAGCTGGGAGAACCTTTATCCACCAGTCTGTCTCGTTTGACACTGAGATTGCCTGTTCGCGATGATTTGATCGCTTACCGTGAAAAAGAAGGTCATTGAATGGTCGCAGTAAAGAACCATAGCAGGAATGCCACTTCTGGGCGAAGCTTTCCCAATAACTGAGGTCCCAGCCAAGTTCACTGGCTGGCTTTGTCCATTCAATGGGTATCCCCCATCTGGGCTGGATTTTTAGAGCGAAGGGATACTGGAAAAGAGGTGAAGTGTGGAACAGGACAAACGTTGTACGACCTGCATTGATTTCCTCGATGGTTGACATGCGCACACATGCCACGATCGAGCTATTGAATGGGTATTCTGAAGGCTCTTGGTAATTTTGAGTTCGAGTCCACTCGATTCCAACGAACTGGTCTGTGCAGTCTTTATCGACTGTCAGGGGCCGGCTCGAACAGAGGCGCCATTCGGAGGACACTTCATCCGACGGAATATCTTCGGCGTTGGACACTTGAAATGGAAGTAAGATAGACAGATTGCAATGACTCAAGCCGAGCGGAGAGGGAAAAACATAGAGAGGGACGTAGCAGAGCCCAGAAGGGGGTAAAACGTAACAGGCGTGACCGAGTACTTCTCCGCGCAGGAGGTGCGGTTGCACGCGTACTTTGTCAGCAGTGGAAGATGTCTGGTGAGAAAGATCACACAGCCTATCGACAGCACGGTAAAGTGAGTGAAGAGAATCATTTTTTTCTTGGTTCTTGTTGCCGCCGGGATGCTTTTCATGGGAGCTACGGGTCTTCAACTCGATGCATATAGAAGAGAAGGGCGACAAATTGGCGGCTATCAAGGTTGGAACGACGGTGATTCGCTTCGTTCTCCAAAAAATTCCGCTTCCCTGGTTCACAACGATGGCTACTCGAATCCATGAATCGCTAAGTTCGCCGAGAAAAAGCCGCCTGCAAACTGCCTCGAAGCGGACAAATTTACGCTTATTGGAACTTTGCTTGAGGGCACATTTTGCCGTCGAGTCGACGAGCACAGGCGAAGACAGGCTTGAGTGTGCATCCACAATAGCGATGCGCAAATCCATCATCGCCGAAGCGGTTTCTCCGGAAGGAATTGACGTTGAAAAGGTGGAAATGGGAGACGTCATCAGAGGGGATACCTTGTGGAGTTTTTTGATCAATGGAAGTGGACAAGGGTCCAGCTCGAAATCGTGATCTTGAGAAAAAGACTCGGCCTCTTCGAGCACCTCCCAGTCGCCAGATTTGCCGTTTGTCGTTGACAATATATTGCTTCTTCCGCCGAGGTGTCTGCAATCAACTTGGCCAGCGAGCGGTTCCACTCTCTTTTGGAGCAAAAAGGCCTGGTCTCGGATAAAGGATTCAAAATCCTTTGGATCATGGGACAGGGGTGCCGAGCAGGGACACGGATCGTCGCTCGAGAGTATCTTGTCGATTGCAGCAGCATTTTCAGCAATAACTGGAGATGCTCTGAACCAGACAAGAGGCAGATAGGTCTTATTGATCAGGCAGAGGGGCGCGTAGATAGAGACTAGAATGGCATTGTTGCGCATCTGATAATCTAGTTGGAGCACCAAGTCGAGCTGCTTGGCATCAAAGACGTGGCATTCGGTGTCAAGAACTACATCGGAAGAAGACGAGGTGACTGGCTCGCCAGACGAGGCATCTCTGTGTAATCCTGGGAGTTGTGTCGAGGGAGAGTAGATCAATGCGCGATGGCTCCACTGAAAGTTTTGGGGCCTGATTGACAAAAAAAGCGGGTATTCGAAAGGGTGTTTGGTCATTTCGAATGTTTCTCCAGGCATGATGGGGTGAGAAGACTGGGTGCACACCTTTCCGGTGATACCGTCGACAAGCTGGAGTTCAATCGGCACATAGAGTGCGTTTTCGATCCGAAGTCGAGGTCGAATGACGAGAGTTATTGGGAAGGCGGAGAGCCGAGGTTCGCCAAGCTGATTGAGGAGAGCTTCGAATAGACATCTAGCTGACTGAGAGACGGCAACTTTTGGCGATGAAAAGGAAGTAGAGGGCGCTTCACCTAATTCAGATCCCAATTGGCAAGAAGAAGAAAGATGTTCCTCGGACAGCATTGCCCGGAATTTATCAAGGAGTGAGTGGTTCAATTCGAGTGCGTAGGGACCGGCTGATAGATGATGACTCCAGGTCGTGTGGATCGGCGTGTGGTCGATCAAAAGCCGAGCGTCCAGACGGTCGGATTCCTCGCCAAAGGGGGGCCATCGATTTGGCTGATGGCCATGGCCGCTTGCGCGCTGATATCGATAAAGCATTTTGAGCGCTGCATTTGTGGTATCGAGTATGTTCCAGGTGATAGGAGCGTACAAACATTGCTTAGGAGCCAATGAGATGGATGTTTTCGAACAGACCTCCGAAATTCGATGTGAGGTTTCAAGTTGAATGCGAACCATATGGGTCTGACAGGCATTGAAATAGCGAACAGTCCCCCGAAGAGTGATCTGAGTAACATGAGGTTCTACTCGGAATACGTCTATTGCTAAAAGTTGTCCGTTGGACGTAGAAAGAGGATGAAGTTCGAAGTATTCTGTACCTGTAACGTTTATAGACTTTTGAATGGCGCGGAGCATCCCTAGTCGAACACAGAGAAACAGAGGCTCACTAGCCGATTCGAAATGAATAGAGTTGTTTCTTTCTGGAGACAGCCATGTCACTTGATCTGTATCTAGTTCTAGAGGCTTGATCGACGACGAGTCGTCATCTGGAGGATGGCCGAGGATAACTGAATATTTGACCGTAAGGCCGGTGAGATTTACCAACATATACTCTCGTTGGTGGCAGACGTGATCGGCCTTCGCAGAGCGCGTGGTGAACGAGGATTCGTCTCTTGAAATTTTTCGCCGATATGGGTGAAATTGCGTGGGACATCGGTCCAGAAGCCTTGTGTAGACGCTCCGCCAATGGTCGCTGAAGTATATGGACTTCTTTGATATGTACAGAATGCGGTTCGTCAAGTTATTGAAAGCCCACAGTCGATGGACTTTCTGCAGCAATAACAGCAAGGTCTGCGTCACAGAAACGTTCAGCAGATCGAACGCCGCCACATGGATGTTTTTGGATGGAGGGAATGTGAAAAACGCATCAGAGCAACGACGAATTTGGGACCACAGAGAGTGAAGCTCGGCCGCGGAGCACAAATCGCCTGATTCATTGTTGCGCGCTGAACAGAAGTGCTTCAGAGTTTGGAATGGTTTTTGTAGATTGTCATCCGCCGCACTGAGCCCTGCCAAGCTCTTCCTTGCTTGTTCTAACTGGAAACTCACGGGCCAAGACTGAATCAGAGACTCCCAAAATCCATCGAGCGAGCTGTCGTCCAGACAAAGTGCTCGCTTTCTGGAATAATACATAGCTTCTAGCGTTGCCTGAGCATGTACACGTGTTGTGCATTCAAGTATCAGTTGCTGCTTGATTCCTTCGACGTGCGATTTCAACTCGAAAGTACGACTAAAGCAGCCGGAGAGCGGGGACAGCTGAAAATACAGTTGGGGCATGTCTATACCCCTCGAATGGTGTATTATCGTCAAACAGGTTCCAGCCGCTGAAAAATCCAACTTGAAATCCAAAAAGCTATCGACCCCGCTCTGGTCAGTCTCAGAATTTCCAATGTCAGCCGATCCAGTTCTCTTTACATTTGTCGACGCTACTTGCTCTTTCTCGACAACTCCAGAGTCACTCCTGATATTCACGTGTCGGTACCAAGTCGATTCCTTGGCTCGCCGAAAGGCTAGACACAGTAACTTCGCGTCCAAATCAGAGCAGTGAAAACGGACCCAACTCAACAAGATCTGAGCTGATACGGACCGTGGTGTAGCGCTTGCATTCAGCTGGATATAAACTGGATCCAAAATGGTCAGCTTAAATCCGCGAGAATCTTCCTCTTCCCTCGAAGCCGCTGTACCGCTGAAGTCATGCCTCTCCACTCTCGTGACCAAGAACTGGCTCGACGAAGTTGATTTAGCCGCGTCACTTGTAAAAATTGCATCCGTCGAGCCGAGCTCGTTTTCTGGTCGCGGATATCTATGTCTGAAGATCTGAAATGACTCCACACTGCATTTGCCGCGTTTATCGATTTCACAGCCTTTTTCTCGATTCTGCATCACCTCTATAGATAGAACCGACGCCAATTGGAGTGTGAAACAAGAGAACACGGGATCTGGAACGCCCCGGACGCAAATCGGAAGTTGAACCGATAATTTTTGAAACAAAACTTCGATGCGGACAAGAGAAGGCTCCTTGACCTCGGTGTGAGATTTTGGCTCAGGGGATCGAATCGAGACTGATAGAGCCTCAAGCGATGGCGGCTGACTTCTCGCAGAAGTTGAAAAACCTCTTCGATCGCCGCCCTCTACTCTATCTTTCAAACGTCGACTCCAGCTTTGTTGAAGAGCCAGTACTGGCTTCCAAAAATATTTCCGAATCCATACATAAAGTGTGTCGATTGATGGCATGTGAGTGCAGACCACGAAATCACCGACTTGGCACGTAGCCCGGAGACCTTCCTCCTTGGGCAGCCAAGCTAGGCGCAGACGAAACAGCCTGTTTTTGCTCGAAAACAGCTCTTCTTCTTCGCGAATGCGCCACCCGACAAATTGTAAACTTTTAGGACCAAGCAATTGAACATGTCGGGGGCAGATGCCTTCTTGATTCGAGCAGCCACAGTCAAAAAGAGAGGTGTAGGGGGAATGACACGTGTGCGGTATGTTGTTGCTCATGCATTGGGCATAAGCTGTGAGTCCGTTGCCAATCTGCTGAGGGGAAAAAGAGAATGGTGGTCCATGTCCCTGGAGACTTCTAGAACATACTGGAACGGCCTCGGGCAGATTAGAATAGACCAATAAGCTCAAGTCGCAAAGGTCAGCTTCAAGCAGCCGACACCTCTTCAAGGCATCAGTCACCGTGGTGTCCTGCTTGTAAGAAACGTGAGCTTTAGAAAAGTAAAATACGGCGACAGGAGACTGACGCTCGCGAGAATGTTGGAGATCGCATTCTCTATCATCCACCTGATTAAGCTCAGTATTGTTTTGTTCTGCTAGTGTCAGGTAAAATCCGTCGAAAAGAGCATAAGCATGTAAGCGAGAAATTTCAGATTGCCAGTAAGATAGTTTAATATCGGATTTTGCACCGGAGGAGGCCGCCGTCGACGATACTGTGAACTCTGAACTGTGATTCTCCGAATTGAGATTATCAGTAGAAACGACGTCCAAATCGGAAAACACTTCTGTAGCAGAATTCAGAATGGAAAAAAAGGCCACCATGTGTCTGCCGGAAAGGTTTACGCATATTTTTGAGATACGGACATCAACACGGACGTCTTGGCTTCTTTTGGAACTGAGTTCTAAACATGCCACATTGTCTTGCCTTACTGGTATTGTGGTTCTCTTTTGGGTCCATTTCATAGCCACGCTCCACTCCTTCATGATTCGGTCCTCGGCATTTGTAGAAAAAATGTCCCACGACGCAGCCGCTGAAGATCTTGGTGAATAGTCTACCTGCTGAGAGAAATACATGAAACACCGCCTCAGAACCCAGGATCCCGTAACCATCGTTCCTTCGCTCTTGGATGAATCGGAAGGCAGATCCTGGTCAGCTGCAAAGTTAATTGTACCCTTCACCTCGCCTAAACTGACGACCAGAGCAGTGCTTAACTCTTCTGTCACGCTCGACGAATGGATGAGGTTGAAATCAGATCCAATAGGGAAAATGAGCGTCGGAAGCCACGCGCAAACGCTCAAGGTATAAAAAGAACGGTTGCTACAATTCGGCATAGCCAGTGGTGGATTGTCTTTGGAAGCTTCAGGCTCCACTGGGCAAACCAGCGCCTCATGCTGACCTTTCGTTCCCTCGGGTCTCTGAAGCTTTGCACATTCGTTGTATTGAGCTGTCAGATTTAGAGCGTTCGCTATCTGGCGCTGGAATAGCTGGAGGGTTTTGAAGAGTCTTTTCAATTGATTCCAAGAAAAGACGGCGAACCAGCGACGGACCTGGGCATCGATCTCGTATAGAGAGCCGTCTTTTTTTTTGCTCGGAGACGCATTTATCAAGCGTTTTATGCGAGCGGCGAACTCGATCCATCGCCTGTTATCTGAAGAGGCTTGAGTCGATTCAGGGAGGCTGTAGCAAATACACGAACCACAAGCGGTTTGAGGAAAATAACTGGAGGCTAGATTGCCTTTAGATCGCCCCAGAAAGGTCGGAGCTATCTCTTTTAGAGAACGATTCTCTTCATTGATTGATAGACAAAACTCTGACAAGGAGCCTGTAAGTCCAATTTCCGAGAAGGCATGCTTGTAAAAATCCAGCTGGAAGTCGCGGAACACAAGCAGAGAGGACGGATTATAGAAGATGGAATCAAACACATTCAGATGAACACGGTCAAATATAAGCGAGAAAGAAATTTTTGAAGAAGAGCCAGAAAATTCAGTAAAATTCATGCCATGACTTTTGTCATTTTCGGCAAGGGTTTTCGGCCTTGTCTGGGATTCGTTTGTTTGATCGTCAGATATCATTTCTTCACTATCTGAATCGCGCCATTGGGCGAGGCAACTACGGTAGTTCATGCATTCGGCTATCCAAGTCTGAATCAGGTAAACTGGTATTTCTGGGTAAAAATTGAAGCAGAGAAACCTGGCGTGTGCGTCTATGGTCATTTCCGGAGGCGACAGGTCATTTGCTTCGCTCCAGTCGTAGCTCACACTGAGGAATGAACTTTTGTCATTCTGAATGTATTCTGAATCACTGTTCTGCGCTCGAATTAGATGATTGGTAAAGATAAAAGCATCTGGCTGCTCATAGAGGCAATCATCGTCACGCTCCGATGAACAAGGAGGGTGTTCGACAAGAGAAGAATTGCCATCTATCCGGCCTTCTTGGAGTCTCTTTCGCATATCTGACGATACCTTGTAATCGTGAAAGTCCAGGAAAGTTTGCTGCAAGGCCGCAGACCTGATAGATCCTCTGATCTGTAGCGAATCGGTCCGAGATATGATTGAGATCTTAGTTTGATTCACGTCTAGTCGAATCCATTCAACGTTTGGAAAAGAGCGAGGAGAAGAGCCTGATGCGGCTAAGTCACGGTTCAAAAACGCTCCAAGATTTACACCCCGATGACAGACCAAACTGAGTTGGACACCTTTAAAGAAGATGCACGCATCCAGTTTCACCCATTCGATCTTGGCTGTGCGTAAATCAGATTTCAATTCAGAGGGAGAAGGAAGAAGCTGACGAGATGAAAGAGAACTAGCAACTAGGGGAACTTCATGAATAACTTCAGGTGAGTGTCGGCCAAGAGACTCGGTATGGCGTCCGAGAGGCTCGTCAAAGAGGTCAGACTTAGGCACAATCGAATCCTTTGAAACTTCTGGTCGTCCAGAACTCTTTCGAGACTGCTTGGACAATGCTTGAAAACTCAACTCCAACAAGCAGATAATCGAAGGGTCTAAATGAAGTACCATCGAGGAAAATTGCGATCGCACTTTGACACACGAAATTTTTTGGTCTCGGCTCGAATCTTGGATATCATGCTTAGGTCTGGGGGAACCATCTGTTGCTTGCGAACTGTCGGACATATCTTCAACTGGACGCCTATCTTTATCCTGCTGAGGCCGCAGCTCGCCTCGCTGATGCGTTCGGTCGTCTAATTCTTTTTGGACCACGTCGAGCAGCCTCACTTTGATTCTAGTCTCGGCATGCCAGTTATCCAATACAGTGTTTTCTTCAACTACATCTGGAGCCTGAGAACCGACCAGTTGCGAGGCTCCAATTACTTTTATCGACATATTTTCGAACCGAACCAAGTAGATGTTCGACAGGTCTCCGGTGAGTAGGTGCTTCGAGCCCGACTCTAATGCCGACGAAGCCTCTCTCTCAATCAAACCGGCCGATTCGGTGCGAAGGGAATGTGCATGTTGGCGCTCCCAGGATCGTTGCTGCCTCGAGGTTTTTGAGTCTGCCTTTTTCGACTTGATTGTCCAAGTACCCAAATTAAGCACCAGCGCGTAGAAGAGGTCTTCTGACAACGTTAAAGGTGGGAGATTGGCAGGATGAGACGGAAGATGAATAGGAAGCACAATGCGGCGCCGGTGAGACAGGGGAAAAAAGATGGAAAAGACATGAACTTCTACGTCTGTCATTAGGAGGTGCGAGGCCAGCTTCTTATTTTGCTCTGGCTTAATGAATAGCCGTTTAAAATTGTTCAGATATCGAGATGTTTCGAGCACAGTTTCAAAGGAGTGATTGACGTGCTGGGAGAAGATCTGACGGAGTTGCTCGAGGAAAAATAAATCAGCCAAGGCTTGAATGGAGGCGACACGGGCGCGTAAGACCAAATCGTAAGGTACTCGTTGAACAGTCGGAGTCGCATAATCCGAAGTCGCGACAGAATATGGACCCTTAATAAATTGCAAAAACAAGACACTCGGCTGTTCTGGTGGCAGAAAAGAAGGAACAGATGAAGAAGAGTAATTGCCAAACAAGTAAGATGGCGAAAAACTTAAGTCTTCGCCGAGCGGAATGGGGTCCAGAGGAGTTAAAAGCAACTCATTATTGGTCAGGTTGCGCAGAGAGATGAAGGACAGGGTCAGAGAGACGTTGGTATGGTGCAGTACAGGCTTGCTCATCGAGTGAATTTGAAGTCTATGTAGGATCAACTCCGCGAAGTCTAATCTTTCGAGATCGCCACTCAAAGTCTCAGACCGATGGCTTGATTTAACAGAAGAATTGGCATCTCGAATGCGCATCTGACTTAGTCTGAATTTGACTTGACCTATTCTCAAGCAAGTAATCGAATCGGGTACTTCGTGTGCGACAGCAGCTCTTGCTGGGTCCAAGCACTCAGAATGATGGAGGCCTGGAACCGAATAATGAGACACAACACAAACGCCTTCAAAGGCATCCCAAAACACCTGGCGAGGATCCTCAGTCTCCCCAGATATTGACGTGTTATCAGGAACCAACAGCACTTGCTTCCTATCCTTTTCGTTGCTGCGTTCTGACGAATCTAGATTTTGCCACCTTAACTCATTACCGATCCCACTACCTACCCCGTACTCCGATTTCCATTCATCGGACTTCTTTTCTCCTTCAGACAAACCTCTGAAGAGCCAACCGGTCATCTTTGACAGACTCGGCATCACTCTTCCAATGCCTCTGCTCTTTGACTCTTTTACCCCTTCCAGACGCTGCATGACCCTAGCAGACGCTCTGAAAAAGATAATCTCTTGCGCATCTAGCTGCTCCTCCAAATAGCGCAATTTGTATTTACCAAACACATCCAAACTCTCCTTCAACTTCAGCGAATACAGCTGCTCGTAGTCAGCTCGGCGTTGGTGCCTCCAATCCAAATAGCTTAGACTCCGTTTAAAGCTCCGCTGAATGTACTCCTCCAATATCGCTTTCCGTAAAAACAACCACCAAACTCGCGGATTCTCCTTAGGTGTCACTCTAGGATGCCAGTGCTTAAATTTGCGACTCACCGATAGCGCCGAATACGATTCCACTACGCTCGTCAATCCAGATACCTGTCGCTGATCTAATTCAAAAGACACGCGACGGCAATTTATCTCCAGTTGCAATCTAGGCACCCTATCCAGTTTGTTCTGAGATATCCTCATCCTACCATCTATCGACATCGGCATCAATATGTATCTCAACGGTTTCACTCTCTCCCCTTTGCTCTGACTCCCATTTTCTCTAATCCCTGATCCCTCGCTCCGCCGACATATTAACCCCTCCAATTCTGCTATTGACGCCTTAACATCCACCTTCAAACTCTCTTCCGACTCGTTCTTACCTCGCCTATTAAACGTATTCACGTATAGCGCCAAATTCACAATTTCTATTACCTTATCCAAAAAATGACTCGCCACAACCTCTCTTCTCTCTTCTTTCTCCCTTTCTAACCTCAATACTTCTCTTTCTTTATTTATCTCATTTCGCACACTCATCTCCTCCAGAATCAATCCCATCTGGACCAATTGACTTCTATCCGATATTCTGTCCTCATACCGAATATGTACGTCCCTCACACTCACTTCTATACCCTTCAACATCGAATTGACCCATGCCGATAATCTAGACCCTTCACTCTCTTCTTGACCTCTCTTCTGGCGCTCCCTCGCTCCTTGGTATGTTTCCATCAACAATTCTACCGCCCTCACTATATCCTGCTTCTTTGACTGCTGCTTCTTAAATTCATCGTCCTCGCTCCAGTCATCAGTATCATTCGGACCTGCCAAAAGATATAGCCCAGATATAGACACCACTATCGGCTTTGTGAAAAAACTTCTCCAAGGTAATAATAACTTCAACTCCTTAATATATCCTTAAAGCCGTGATGATGTCACGATTAAAATCTACTTATAGGTGAAAACCCCACCGTTGTCTGCATTTGTCTGCTATGCCTTAAAACATACCTATGCTCACGCGAATTGGTAGATTCAACATCTCAATCGCTTCCTTCTTTATATGAACGTCTCTTAGATCCAGCGTGCCTACATTTACGTAATTGTGCAAACCCCGTAGAAACTACCATTCGTCATCTATGATCCTAATATGGTCCCCTGCTTTTTTACACACAATAACATCTTAATTACACGACTATTTACAAACCTTTCCATAGTCCAAACTTTAACGTTTCTGACGTCACATCCTCAATGTATTTTTCCAAGTAAGAAGACAGGATCTTGGTAATGATATCTAAACATGACAGTAACTTTGTGTCAACGCCAGCTCTATATTAAATTTATTCCTAAATCCAACTTCAGAGTGCACAAAACTAATAAAGCTAGATACTTAGATAAGTTGGAGCATACGTGTCATGTCTATAGGTTGGGTGCATCAATTGTAAATAAAATAACGTTTATGTCATAAAAAAAAATAATAACTAATATTCGTAAAATTTTTTGATAATTTTTGAATAATTTATTATTAGTAAAATATATATAATCAACAATGTTGTATCAATTTTATATCAAAAACTATTGTATATTTATTTCTCATTGAGAAAATATAAATATAGATTTAATTTGTATTTAGAAAATTAAAATAGTAAAAAAAATTTTTTTTTTTGATAAGACGAAGATTCGCATATATAGAATATTTGTGTTTTGACTCGTATAAGTAGCATCTATCTAACATGTACAAAAACGGCATTAACATAAAAGAAAATGGTTGTGTATTATGTCTTTCGATATACTTATAAGACGATTGGCTTTATACTGACATCAATAGGGAATAAAAGATGGCCAGCAATACGGATGGTCGCAGACGACTAAGGAGCTTACAATATATGTCGAATTTTCTCCTCCACTAAAATCCATCAGCGAAATCGCAGTTGAAATAACTTCACAATCTATCAGCGTGCGACGTAAGACGGCACCTGAAGGTGAATATATACTTAAAGGAAAATTATGGAAGCCAATTAAGGTAGATGAATCTACGTGGCACGTGGAAGATCGCAAGTTGCTTACGATAGAGTTGATGAAACTGAATCGTCTGGAGTGGTGGAACTGTGCAATAGTTGGACATAAAGAAGTAGATACAACAAAGTTGCAGCCAGAGGTATCGACCGATGTAAGCGATTTAGATAGCAAAACACAAGAATTAGTGAACAAAATGATGTTTGATAACAGGCAGAAGGCGATGGGACTGCCCACGAGGTAAGTAGTGATGCAGGATGTGTGTACACTGCTCAAAAATAAGAGAGGCGAGAGAAAAAAATTAGATGGTGCTAACTGATCATTTATTGAATAAATTGCATGAAGCGACGAGCTGAAGAAGCAGGAAATGCTGAAGAAGTTTGCGGAGCAGCATCCAGAGTTTGACTTTTCTAAGGCAAAAATCCAGGTACGTAAGGATGCATATACGCATGAGTGTATATGACTTATGTAAAGGTAAGAGACTGACCATAAGAGAAGTGAGGGTAGAAGCAGGACTTTAAAGTTAATAAAGATTAGGATGAAAAAGATGATATAGAGAGAAGACGCGAAAAGGGATTTGAATAGGATATAAAATGAGGGTAAGGAGTAATAGTTATAAGTGTAGAAACTAGTGAGGGATTTTGGAAGAGGTACGTTGAGCCAATGTGGTTTGGAGATGTGTTTGAACAAGGTTGAATGGGTCATTATGAGAGGGGTTAAGGGAAGAAGGTGTTCTAGCGAGTGCGTGGATAGCTTGAAAGCGGCGTCCTTGTGAGATGAGAGAGTTTGTTCTAGAGCGCTTATTGGTACAGGAAACGGGACGGAATGAAGTTTTCGCCAGAGGGTTTGAGGATGAATCAATGGCAAAGGGGTCATGGATATCGCGAGCGAAATCTTGATCAATGGCAGAGAGTAAGTTATCAACAGAAATGTCTGTTTTTTGTGAAGGGCGTCGATCTTTCAGTACTGGTATGAATATCATGATTTAGAAAGGGGTGGTACAGGGGAATATAAAGGGATGGTTAGGCATTAAAATACAAAAGAGTAAGATACATGTGTATTGTATAAATAGAAAAAAAGACATTCATACTCCACTTTTTGATACGCTTGCAGCAAGCTTGGCGTTTCAGGGATTTTCTGGTTTTGAAAGTCGGCTGCGGAATAGAGGCTAGCTTGCGCATGGCTGCTTGCATTGAGCGGGGCTTGGCGGATGACTTTCCCATAGAGGATACAGATAAAGTAACAGAATTAGTTAAGGAGAATTTTAGAAGAGAGAGAGATAGATAATTTAAATGTGGGTTTTGAATAAGAGAGAGAAAAATGGTCGCAGCCTACAGGGAAGCGGATTCTTAAGATGTAGGCACAGAAAAAAAAGCTGAGCTGAGGACGGTGGAGGTGTGTGTACACATGCATAGATATTTTTGTATACAGTGTGTATAGAGAAGTCCTCGATGAGAGTGCAGAACAAGAAAGTTTAGCACAATGAAGGGGGCGGATAAGCTGTATGTGAGTGAGATATCGATTATGCGGAAAGAAAACGTGTGCAAGCGAGCGAGCGAATTACGTGTGTGTATGCTGACATAAATAGTGTGTGGGGAGCTTGAGAGAGGTGCGGAATGTATGCAAGGGTGAATGAGTATGTGCCAAGTGAATTTTGTTGAGAGAAAATAGATTTGCGGTTTTTTGAGGACCATTTAACATGTTGATGTGGCGCGGCCTGAGCGGGTATAGGAGGGAAGTGTTGAGAGGGGGAAAGGAACGGGTGAAGGTAAGGGCATTGTCACGGAAGGCGCAGACATCAAAAAGAGGTTGGGTGACGAAGAGGCCGAGAGGAGAAGGCCTGAGAGGTGTGATGAAGAGGTGGAGAGAAAGAAAAGAGGTGGATTTCAGGTATCCGCATGAATGGTACCCCATGGCAAGAAGGATAGAGAGAGATGTACACTTGCATGTAGGTCCGACCAATTCGGGGAAGACGCACGCAGGATTGGAGAGACTGAGAGGTGCAAAGTCAGGGGTGTATTGTGCGCCCTTGAGATTATTAGCAGAGCAAGTGTATGAGTGCATGAATCGAGAAGGAGTGAAATGTGACTTGGTAACAGGTGAAAAGAAGGTGGAGGTGAATGAGGGAATGAAGGCGCAACATGTATCATGTACGATAGAAATGGTAGATTTAACAACAGAGTATGAATGCGCGTTGGTAGACGAGTATCAGTTATTGGGAGACGAAAGTCGGGGCTGGGCATGGACAAGGGCTATTTTGGGTCTACGCGCTAAAGAAATTCACCTATGCGGAGATTCGAGTTCGATCGAGCTGGTAGGAAAGATGCTGAATTCAACGAAGGATCGAATCACGATCCATCAATACGAGCGACTCTCTCCTCTTGAGGTAACTCGAAATCCTCTGCGAAAAGACTGGGTCTTAGATCTGAGGTCTGGTGATGCTGTAATTGTGTTTTCGAGGAAAGATGTATATAGAATCAAGCAATATATCGAGTATAGACTGAAGAAGCCCTGTAGCGTAATTTATGGAAATCTGCCCCCAGAATCCCGTCAACAACAAGCTGGCGCATTCAACAACGCGCAAACGGATATTTTGATAGCCACCGATGCAATCGGACTCGGCCTGAACCTAAATATCCGGCGTATTGTATTTTTGGAACTGAATAAATACGACGGAAAAATTCATCGGCAACTCACTAATGCAGAAATCAAGCAAATTGCTGGACGCGCTGGTCGGTATCAGTCTCGATATCCCTGCGGAGAAGTTACTTCTCCTTGTGAATCTATATGTAAAAAGATTGAAGCTGCTATTAATAGTCCTGTGAAACCTATTCTTAAAGCCGGACTCTTTCCTAGCTTCGAACATCTAGAACGTATCCAATTAAAACTATCCTCTCTTCGTCCCCGATCATCCTTTCTTTTTTCTCCTAAACGCCGTTCTTGTTTATCTCTCTCTACAATTTTCGATATCTACGAACGCTCCGCCCGCATTTCCGGCAACTATTTCTTATGCGACTCCTCCATTTTCCGCTTTCTGGCCTCCTCTATTGACTATCTCCCTCTCTCCCTTCAACATAAGTACATCTTTTCCATCGCCCCCGTCCCCTTCCCAGATCCCGTCCCTCTCTTCTTCTTCAAACGCTTCGCATCCGACTTTTCCAATTCCTCCGTTACCTCTGTTTCTCTCCCTCTCCCCGTTCAAATACATCCCCTCCTTCCCTCCCACTCCACCTTCTCACCCCTGAAATGGGAAACCACCTACAAAATCACAGATCTGTACCTTTGGCTCTCTCTCCGACTCCCAAAATTCTCACAACATCTTCTCGCCTCCTCCCTCAAACTTGACTGCGAATCTGCCATCTCCTCTCAAATACGCTTCCAATCGCTCTTTACTATCTCCCAGCTCGGCAAAAAACGCTCCCCTCGTTCCCTCTAAAAACATCACTCACCGCCTAATACCTCTTATAAATAAACATACCCCTCCCCCTCACCAAACACTTCGACATCACCCTTACCACACATATCCATACATACAGGCTGTTCTTTTTTTTTTGCAGCCGCCTCGTCTGACCATTCTTCCTCTAGCTTCGTTCTTAATTCTTTCTTATTCCTCAGTGTCCATACTAGAGCCCGATGAATAGCTCCATCTATAAACGATTAGCCCTTATCAACTGGAACAGTTGTAAACTTTTTCGGCGTGATGCAAGAGAATTCTATGACACCGTCACAAAACCGGGACAAGAACCTTATTCTGGTATGAAAACCATCAAAATCAGACCCTCCCATCAATGCATCCCTCTAGTGTGCGTTGTCTATGATCCCCTCACCACGCATAAAAAAAAACTTTGTGCGCAACGGCACCTTTCTTGCCGCATCCACTCGTCCCCGACGAACCGCACCACTAGCTAATAGGCCCAACAAAACGTGTCTGTCAACACGTCTCGTGCGTGCGTTTCACGTTTTTATACGCACGAACATGTCATCATTTTGCCTTGCCTTTGCCTTCTCTTATCACGCCTGGAGCAAATACGCATCACGCCTTCCGTACCACTTCTGCCTCTCTATCTAACGAGATGTCAAATATCTGACGAACCGCTCCATCCCTAACACTATGTACTCCCTCTGTTCTGTTGCCTCCATACTTTTTTTTCCAATCAATCACCATGTTAAACGCCTCTTCCGCCTTATCTGCGTTCTTCATTGTACAGGCCGCGCTTGGAGAATGTCCGAGCTTCGCCTGAAATCCTTCAGCGACTTGCACAAACTCTGGTTCGTTCTGCTGAAAGAAAGGAACATGTTGCTAACCGAACGACTGCGTTCACGTAGCATACGAACTGAAAGATTTCGGTATCCAATGCGCCTAAAAAAGACCAGACTGTCCATGGCAAGGATCAAGGTCGTCCTGGCAGAACGCTCTAAAGTGTATACAGAAGCAAAGCACCAAGTTTTGATGATGTATCAACAGCAAAAGAAAAAGTTGCTTCAGGAAAAAAGAGAGCAGCTTATCAAGCAATTTGAGGCGCTCGAAGCTAGAAAAGAAGGAATGGCTAATACTAAGAACGAGCCCTTGAAGGAACAGACGAAAGATGTGCCCACTGGTCAAGATGGCTCAAGTCCGCAAATGGTAAGGGAATGGCCAACCAAACACACGCTGTAACTTGTCGAGTATACAAATGACAACGTCCGCATGCTCTTTGTGCTACCTACGTGCGCGAAAGGTAAAGACCTGGCAAATTGTCACGAACATTGCTGTGTATTAGCTTGTAGCCGTTTTGACGTCATATGTAATCTGTTCATGCCAAATCATGCACATAAATCAGTACTGATATTTCCCAACCAACTAATAAAAAACTCAAATATACATGATATTTAAGTAAGAGCAAAAGTATATTCGATCATCCCTCACAGGGCCCTTATTAAATGATTCTAGTGTTCAAGTAATCTTTGCCGAGATATCTTTTACAAACCATGCCCAATATAGTCGAATGCCCATTTTGGCGCACACCTGGTTTTCCCTACCTGTCTATTGTAAACCGTCTTAGAAAATGTGAGTGGAGAATATACTCCTACGTTGTCAGTAAAGCTACCACCGCGACCGAATGCCGTATCAAAAAAAAAAAGGTTAATTTTGTATAATACATGTAAGCATACACTCTTTTTTTAGCGGACGTAGCTCTAATCTGTCCTCTGATAGAGCGGCATTACTATTCATTCTCATTTTGCCTGCAGCTGTCTACCGTTCTTCTTCAGCATTGAAAAGATAAGCAGTACTGAAAAACAACAATGCCAGTTAGGGGTTTAGAAGGTGAGCCTCATTAGAAACTTGTGTAATTTGTACTAGAGATATTCTCTATTGCGCGAGCTGGCTACTATGCTGTCGAGCGCTTAGGTATTTTTGATAGGAAGTTTATCTCGGGCTTATAAACAAGAATTACTGAGTTTAACAGTTGCTTTATTGTAGCTTATTTAAGAGAAAACGGATTGATAAGGACGGAACCAATTGCCTCTTTGGCAGGTATGCGAGTAGGCGTAGATGCAACACATTGGTTAAAGACTCGGATTAAAATCAAAGAGGTGTTCCAAGTGGCGACTGGAGGAGCACCGCTCGGTCTTCGGGCAGCAGTCGATGCAGACGTGGCGTTATTCAAGTACGAAATATTTTACCGCAAAGTGTCTGTGACATTGAGTCAAGTCCGTGTTGAATGTGTGCAGTCTTTAGAAGTATAGGGTGGTGTGTGCACTTTTTTGGGGTTTAGGGATAGATGCCTTGTGTTCGAGAAAAAGAAAGCATCGCTCGGATTTGATCAATAATTGAGGGGTGCGAGACGGTTCTTCCGAGGTGCGGGAGCACAGAGAGATTGAAGGATGTGTTGCGGAAACGGAGAAGTTGACGGTGAGAGAGTGAAGATCGAGAAGCACCGTGTGTGTGTGTGGTGTGTATGTGCACATTATATGCAATCAGAGGCACATCTAGAGTTGGGCTTGAAAAGTGCGGGATGTTGCGAGATCGAGATTTGTGTGCGCACGTCTGCTGAGACGAGGATAATGTGGGAGATAGAGAGATCGTGTTTGTGTGTCAATTAAAGTAATAAGAAGGGAGGTTAAAGTAGCTAATTGATTTTTTTTCGCTTATTCGTGTTCTGAAATACAGGAGGAATAAGATATCTCCTTTGTGGGTGTTCAATGGGCTGCTGGTCCCGAAATTTCAATTGACGCCCAATGTGGACATGCGGATGAATATGAGAATGGAAGCCTGGAACAGCTATTTATCAGGTCATCCGGCGGCATCGAAGAGTAAATTTGAGGCTAGTTTATCTGGTACGAGGGAGAAACTTGACAGAGGGGTATTAAAGACAATAGATTGTCTAACATTTTTTGTGTGTGCGGATCTAGACAAATCGTTGGCACTGAGCTTTTCTGGCTTGGTATTTTGGCACTTGTTGAATAGCAACGAGGAGATATTTAGGGCTCCAATGCTACCATGGCCCCAGCTGACATATTTTTTAGAGCCGTCTCAGAGGCAGCATCCTGGGCACGCACCATTGATTAACGCGGTTTATGGGCCGACGGAGGTGTTGGCGACGGGAGCATCGAGTTTGATATTGTCGTTTCGATGGGAGGAGGGGGTGTTCGAGTGGACAGAGTTGACTAGCGTGTTGAGGCACTCAGGATTGTCGTATTCTCAATTTCAGGACGCATGCATATTGGCAGGATTTGATGCATGTCCCAGCACGATTATAAAGAACGCGAACATTTTAGGGTTCGAAGCATATGTGAAATACGTGAAGCAGGCGGAGCAGAGGTACAGGGAACAGATGGAAGAGTCTGCACCGAAGGGAGCTATGGACTTAGGACAGGGTGGAAATCCGTTACTAATGGAGATGCCAATGATGGAAGGTCAGCAGGGGCCGGACCAACAATACCAAGTTGGGGCGGTTCATGCGGCAAGTGGCGGTTATTGCCAGCCCGCAAATGGAGAGCCTGAAATGATAGACGAAGGCTCAAATGGCACATTGGCGCAATCTGAGGTTGGGGCAGTTACAGGGTCTACACACCAACAAGTGTCAGATAGAAATGTCAATAGTGAACAGAAGGAGTCACCTGCTTCTCCGGCCTCGATCAACCCGATGTTATTTCCTGTAACTCACCCAGAACTGTATTTGTCGGTGTTGCATGACGCCAATCGAATGATGATGTTTAGGCGAGCTAAAATCTTGATAAATCATCACCTGGTACTCTCTCAGTCTGGGACATGCGCACCCGAGAACAGAGCTCTGATCTCTGTTTTGGACCCCGACGTAGACATGGACCAGATTCTTGGTAAGCCCATCCCCAACGAGGCCTATTGGCTTTTATCTAGGGGATGCATAGGCGCTCAGGTGATGAATAACTTACTGTCAGGCGTCATGTTAGAGGCACCACCGTTGATTTCCTCTCCAGCATATGAAGCTTACTTGGAAGATCTGCTCGAGCTGCGCGAGCGCACATTGGCGTTGGTTTCCGCAGCAATAGGCGGGTCTTACATGACCCTTGACGTAGTCATGGTGCGCTGGTTTGCGGAGAACAAAGTTCTCCGACATGTTAGCTGTAGTAATTACGTTAATCAGCTCAGGGATCCGATCGCTGCTCAGGAAATCGAATCAAATCGGCGCCATTTGATTCAACAGGCAAGAAAGAGGCTCAGACAGACAAAGGCCTCAAGTGACGAAAATAGCAACCGCGAACTCTCGAACGGGTTGACTTCTTCAAGCGATCAACAGCAGCTTGCAAACTCGAAAGGTCCTCTGACTGACACTGAATCCTTAGCCGATGAAAATCACGAACGTTTTTCCTATCCCTCAGCTAAGCATATCGAATCCATGCTGGACGGACTAATTCGATACCTGATGCTCATTCCCTCGTTCCAATTGGCCGTGGAAGGGAAAAGTGCTGACGAGTTCAAGTGCACCTCTTCTTCAGAAGATGCCTCCAAAGAGTCTGGTCAGACTGACGAAGATCTCACTAGGAAGGAAAATAAGGGTACGTCTGGACTATCTAAGCTTAGAATTCATATTTTCTCCAGGTTGATATAACCTATAATTGCGAGAACTAACTTATTTTTTTCCCCTGCCCTTCTCTCTGAATACAGAAGCCAAGCTGCCCGGATCAATCTCCAACGTAGAAACAGAAGGAAAAAGTGAGCAGCATCCTCTCAATGACGATATACCTGATTCAGATTACTATAATTATTATCGAAGATTCAATCCATCATCGAATGTTCACTCTTATTTCTCAGAACTCTGTCTGACATTCGTTCTCCAGCTGATTTTCAATAAAGGAATGCAGAGACGAACTCTTGGCGTTTCCGCTGATTCAAATTCATCGAAGGATTGTTCTGTCAACACTTCTGAAAATCAGCCCAAAAAATCGCCTGAAGACCAGCCTGAGCAACAACTATACTCGGCGGATAGACCATCCAAACCCTCAAATTCCTCGGAATCTGGAACTCATCGATCTCCTCAGACCTCTATCTCGAACAAATCGAACTCCTTGGATTATTCCTCTACCGAATCTTCTGTTTCTGCGCCCTCATCCTCAGCCCCTTCTCAGAACTTCGTCTCTGCCAATGAACTCTACTACAACGTGGTCGCCCGCGCCTTGGAGCTCTCCGGGTACGTCTCACCTCACTATTCCAGCCTGACCTACTGGGGCTATGCTCTTCATCTGATCGATCCTATCTACATCGAATCAGGATTCGTCGTCCTGGAACTCCTCAAGTCTAAGCGACTCAATTCCGCCCAACTTATTCCAAATCCCCTCGATGAAGACCTGGAACCAGAACTTATCCTCAGCACTCGTATCTTCAGCCTCTTGCACATGCAACTTTGCCAACAAGGCTGGTCCGGACCCATAGACCAAGATCTGCTCGCCTTCAACTCTCTCATCAGAGCCTGCTTCCGAACCCTCCGAAATTTATTCGAAATGGTCTCTCTCAATTTTGTACTCAACCGATGTATCCAAGCCAGAGCTGCAGACTATCAGCTCGTATCCAGACAACTTCTTTGGGTCCAAGAAGCTAGTACTGCCCTCGGTATGGTCTTCAAAGCCCTTGTTATCGAAGGTCCTATTGGCTTAGGAAAACGCTTCTCTTCTTGCCTCGACCTAAAACGCGACCTCTACCGTGGCGTCGCCTTCTGGAAATCCGTCTACCTCGCTATCTCCTACCTGAGCGAAGTAAACCAAATTGATCTCTCTACCAAAAAAGAATTCGACCGCGCGAACGTCTTTGTTCTACAACAGGAAAGAATCATCCCTTCTATCACTGCCTGATCTCCTCTCCGTCATGATGTAAAATAGCCTCTCATTTTTTAAAAAAGTCTCAAATTGTCTTCGTTTTCAAAGGCTACGACGAGTGTGCCATCAATAAAAAAAGCTTTGGCGTTCTAAGCTCTTACAGGCTGGTCTGCCCTGCACGTAACTACATACAAACCATACGCCCCATCGTTATCTCACCGTATGAGCTCACGCAGTATACTATACCTGTCAGTATATCTCTGTACATTCACATGCGTACGTGCACACACGGATGCTGCAAACAGCTTGTACTCTTCTATCTTGAATTTTTTATTTGCACACACAGGCTGCCGATTGCCGAATGTATTCTGTGATGTAATACAAACTCGGTATTTACACACCCTTCACTCTTGCCTGAGCATCTCTTCACGGCCTGGCTGTGAAACTCAAAATATGGCAAGAGTGCCAGCAGTCCGACCGAATCGCCTTCGGTTACCGGCCTAATTGCAGAGAGGGAAATACCCCTTAGCTGGTTATTTCACCGACGCAATGCACACTCAGATGCAAAAAGCTGCATCTCGGGCTCAAATGCGCGCTGTACATCGTATGGAATTTAAACCAATCGAAGACCAAACAAATTTATTATTAGTTTACAGAAAATTCTTAATTCAAGGCTTAGCTTCTGCCTGTTCTTTAGATGCCTTGATCATGAACGCCTTTGTCAAGTTTTTAGTTTCCGAATTAGCAATCTGCTCGCAACAATTGTTAATTTGGTTCTGAATCAAAAGTAAATCGAATTTGGAGGGTTCTAGAGTGGCTTTAAAAATAGAGGGCGCCTCAAGTTCCAGTTCTGCATTGGTCTCTGGTAATAGAGGCTGGTCCATGTTTCGGCGCTGAGTGTTTTCAGCTTTCTAAAGTTCGAAAAAAAGGAGTTAGGACACAGTTGAAGGGGAAAAGAAAAACTTCAAAGTTGAGAATGAATATGCAACCACGGGATATTTCTCCGTCGCTTCAGAAATAATGTGTGTACGAGATAATTTTTTATTGAGACAGATGCATGTGTGTAGCCGCCGTTTCTCTCGAAAATGAGCGTACACAGCACCGCCTTCGAAATTTTCACGTACCCTCTTTGTGAGAAACATTTGCTGGTTGGCAAGTTGCCTTGCGGCCAGCCGCTGAGCCATTAGATACTTGTATTGCTCGAATTGGAGTCCGCCTATGCCATCTACAATAGAGCTCAAATCATTTTCGAGTTGTGAGCTGTCTGGAATCATGAGTGATGAAAACGTGAGAGGGAAGTAACGTTTGATATCAAATTCTATCAGCATGGCGCGAACAAGGACTGAATTTGTAATCTTAATTGGCAACTCTTCATAAATCTCCGTAAAACCAAAATTCTGCTCCGTAATACTGGGGTGCAGAAGAAGCATAGCAAAAAGAGAGGGTCAATAATATTGTCGGTGACAGTCTTTGACATTTTGATAAAGGGCGCAAACACAAAATTAAAAATGCGGAGCATCCCGCATCGGGTCTCGATGAAACAGAATGACTATCACATGTAATACAGGGGACTACCAAGACTCTGCTAGTTTGGGGAAATTTATGCGCACCTTTCCTTTTTGAACGATTGCATTGAGTATAATTTCAAAAACTTGTCAGACAAGCGTAGAGCACGAAGACCAAGAGTCTCCTGCAATGTGTAGACCGGATCGAACATCAACATGATGGAGCAAGAGAGCGCAGTCTGATAGTTATACTGTGCCTTGATACACGTATCATTCATTTGAAATCCAAAATCAAAAAAAAAAAAAAAAAAAAAAAAAAGAAAAGAGATACACACGCGAGACAGATGCATCGAGTTAGATCATATCTGGTCCTCATTCTCCCCCTTTTTTTTTGACAAGAGCCCTTCTGTCTACGGATATGCATGTGTATCTCGTATATGCAAGAGCATGAGCTCAGTTATACGACACTACACATACACAATCATGTGTGTATAGCAAGGCTATGTGATCTCAATCTTCCCCTCACGACCTAGAGCCTTTTCCAGTCCACCCGTTTAGATGATCTCGAAACGCTCTTCTTTCGCTCCCATTTTTTGTACGTAACCGAATTTGAATCGACATTGACGCTGCGCAAACTCATCATCATCTCCTTGCTGCATTGATCCGGCGACTTTTCTTCGTCATCTTCGTCGCTCGGCGCTAACAACGGAAAACAGTGCGTCACTTCCAACATCTCGCCCACACTTAGCCCTAATAGCTGTCCGTAGTTGAGCAAGCTAGGCGAATTCTCTTGCATGTGGCGGATGATTTCATGACAACCTCCGCACGGATAACATATTCAAAAAAGAAGGTCCCTCCCCATCAAGGAAGAGAAGAAGGAACGGCGTGAGGAAGACAGATTCGGTGTCTTTTGAGACATAATACGTAGAGGTACACACAATACAGCAGCACCTCTTTCCACATCTGCCCAGATTCTTATCGAATAGTCAAGATTTGATCGACCGCCTTAACGTACAAGACCATCGATCTGGACAACTTTTGTTGGATGGCTAGACATGGTGCATTTCCAACAACAGTACAGATGCTACGTCTCTAATGAAAAAGCGACATCGCAAAAATATGTATAAAAAAAATGTGTTGTTTACACGCAAATATGACTTTTCTTCGATATTGTGATTCGGAGTCATCTTCGTTGATTGCCGAACAGCCAATGCGCCTCCATTTGGTATTGGCAGCGACTATATCTCTACACACAAAATATTTTTTAACAAAAACCACCTTGCGAAACTCGCGGGCGCAGAGAGGGCCCTGGGATGGCCCCAGACTCGCTAGTGGGCCGAAACCTGTCGAAAACGAGGCCATGACCTTTTTTACGGAAGAAATTAGGCATTTTCGTGTCGGCCTAACCCGAGGAGCAAAGGACAAACGCTGAGCCTTTTGCTGCTTGACAATGAGGGCAAGACGCTCACTTTTTCATATCCTTGAATCATCCATTCTGTACCCCTGGGTATAGAGAACAGAGGTTGTCCTATGACAATTTTTTTGTACGGGATCCCTAAAGCAGCTCCATTGGTGCTGTGAGGCGTTGACCGCGCGTCCGGAGGAAAAAGAGCCAGTCTGATGAAAGACGCTTTCAGTACAGTTTGGTCAGAGCGGAGCACCGTGTCTCTTGGGTTGCAAGAGCACCTCTCAGTGGAATTGAGGATTGTTTTTTTAAAATCCGAGGTCTTTTGTTACACACATTTATGTGTGCGGATAGTTCTTAGCCGTTTCCCTTGAGTGCGCCGCGGGCTGCGGGCGAGTCCCTCGCTTCTTGTCGTTGTCGAGCTTTTGGTCTAGAATTGAACGCAAACTAGGGTGTGTGTAGAATACCGCGCGCGATATATGCCGTCTTCATGCCCTTGGAATCATGGGCAGTTTTTCTATTGCTGATTCTCCCGTTTCTACGGGGAGTGAGCAGTTGTGTCGTCGAGCAAGTCGTCGGAGATGCCTACTGTTGGCTGAAGGGGCCGTAGTTGGTCCGCGATACGACGAAAAACGGGGCCAAATACACTCATTTATCATGAACGGGAGGAGGGGGCGGCTGCGGTAGCTGCTGACGATGAGACGCGACGAAAAGAGGCGGATACTCGAAAAACGTGTGGTGCATGGGGTTTGGCGGGGAGAGAAGTAAGGTTTATGGAGAGCAGAATAATTTTCTTTTGTTTCGGTTGAAGAGCTGCGTCTCCATCCGCCGATTGAGGAGAGAAGAAGGGGTTCTTCGCCTGAATGCTATGAGGGTGCAGATGTCGCAAGTTGTTCTTAAAAAATTTGCCGCACAAATGCGCAGAGGATTTTTGCGAGAGATGTAAATCCGGAGAGAGGAAGAGCGATTGGGACAGGAGCGATTTGGCTCTGTCACCATTGGTTGGCGCTTGAAAGTAAATTGCAATTAGATCGTGCGGTGCGTACCCATTTCTGGTGAGGTGTATACGAGGGAGGGGGTATAATAGCAGGATTTCTTGCAAGGGTTCCCGTTGCAAAATGCACAAACGTGCAGCTAATTAGAGAGTTTTCGTTGGGTGCTAACGGTTAGAGTTTAACACAAGGGAGTTCTGTGTAACGGTTTCGGGCACATTTTAGGATCTGGTTTTTGTGGAGAGTGTTGTGTACGAGCTTTGAAGCGAAGAGATAGCTAGGATAGGAGAGACATCTCTGAAAAAGTGTGTGTGACAGCTATGGTGCTCGATCGTCTGGTGACTAGCATTTTGCGAAAGTTGATCAAGAAGTATGTTCGAGACATTGACGCGCATCAGGTGAAATTTTCGTTGTACGGAGAGGTAGAATTGAGGAATTTGGCGTTGAAGAAGAGCTTGATGGGTACGTTGGATTTGCCGGTGGCCATGGTGAGGGGGTCGGTTTCGAGGCTGTATTTGAAGGTGCCGTGGAACGCGATGAATTTGGAGCCGACGGTGTTGAAGATAGAGTGCATTTACATATTGCTCGAGCCGGCGATAAGAAGTTCGATGGTACGTTTGAATAGCAGTGTGTGTGCGTGTGTGGGAGGGGGTGCGCGTTGTGCGCGTGTGTGTGTATTGAGAGGGGGTAGAAGAGAGAGGAGTGTTGGCTGACGCGGGTGGGGGTTGTGGGTGAAACGTGGAAGATGGGGAGTGCGGGGGAGTTGGAGAGGAAGTTGATGGCGAGGAAGTTAAAGTTGTTGTACCAGTACGAGGTGTACAAGAGTGGGAGGTCTGGAGGGGGAGGGTGCCGTTTGGGAGAGAGAGGCGTTCGTACATGAACACGTATTTGAGGCCGTTGTACGAGGGGGTGTTGAGGAATTTGAAGGTGTTGGTTGATGTGATTCGAATTGAGTACGTGGACGAGGTGAGGGAGAATGAGGTGGAGGGATACGGGGGTTGTTTGGCTGGGTTGGTGTTGGAGAACGTTCGGATTGAGTCGGACCCGGAGGGGTTGGGGGGGGTGGGGGAGGAGGAGAGGAGCAAGGAGGGTCGGGAAGACGTGTTGATGGGTTTGAGTCGGAGGGTTGAGATAGAGAGGGTGAGTGCGTACTGTGACATGGGTCCGAGAAGTGGGCTGAGGGAGAGGTTGAGAGTGGAAGAGGGGGAGTTGGCGTCGAGGATGGAGAGGGAGGGAGTTGATCCTCGGAGTCATTTTTACGTGATCGAGCCGAGTCGGTTGTTGGCGAGGATATGGAGGAGAGAGAGATGGAATTTGAGGGGGAGAGGGGAGAGAGAGGGGGGAGGAGCGGGTACGGGATAGGGGCGAGGTTGTCCGCGATATCGAGGTGGAAGAGGAGAGAGGAGGGGGGGGGGAGCGAGTTGGAGGGGGTGGAGTCGAGCTGGAGATAGAGGAGGGGTTTGGGAGGTTTTTGGAGTCGTTGCTGAGCCACGACGTGATCGTGACGGACATATCGATTGAGGAGTGCCGCCGTGAACGTGAACGAGCGTGTGTTAGGTTGTATTGGTCGGTTTTTGGAGATGAGGGAGATGCATTGGAGGAGGGTTAGGAACAGCGCGTGCAAGATGAGGCGATGGAGGGGTGGTGGGAGAGGTCGAGGAGAGGTGAGGAGTGGGTGGGGGGGGGTGGAGGAGACGGAGAGGAGGTGGAGGGGGGGGGCGGAGTGGAGGAGGTGTGCGCGGAGGCGTTGGTATGTGGCGGTGTACAGTTTAGAGGGGTACAGATGGAAGAGGTGGATGAGGTCGATGGCGAGGGAGTTGGACAGTTTGAGAGAGCAGCGTTTGGAGTACATGGGTTTGTACGAGCAGAGGAGGAGGGAGACGAATGAGAGAGTGGGGAGGTGGAGGGAGCGCAGAGATTCTAGGTTGGCGAGGATGGATCGAGAGTTGGGGGTGGAGAGGGTGTTGTATTTTCGCACGTTGGTGAGAGTGAAGATGAGGTGAGTTTGGATTCGGCGAGGAGGAGGGAGAGGGGGGTGGCGGAGGAGGTGGGGAGGGGGAAGAGAGAGGAGGGGGAGGAGGCGCCGAAGAGGGGGGGGCGTTTTGGAGGAAGTGGCTGAGGATGGAGAGTGGGGTGGAGGGGGGTGCGCGAGATGAAGTTGGGAAGGAGGAGGGGAGCGAGGGTGGAAACGAGGGAGAGGTGGAGGAGTTGGATGGAGAGGGAGTTAGAGAGGGGGGGTTGGAGAGAGAGAGGTGTTCTTATTTGAACGGAGAGGACGGTGATGAGGAGAGCGACGACGGGGCGAGTTACAATAGGGGGGGGTACAGAGAGGGAGTGGAGGTTACAGGGAGTTCGGAGGATGTGGGAGAGGGGGAGGAGAGGGGGTTGGATTTGGCTGGAGAGTTGAGTGAGGTTGAGGCTTGGAGAGGTGGATGGTGGGGATGGGAGCGGGGGGGTGGAGCGGACGAGTGGAGGGGAGAGGAGGAGGGGGAGAGGAGCGGAGAGGGAGAGGGGTGGTGGTCTAGGGTGAAGGGGTTGTGGGACTTGCAGAGGAGGTGGGGTGGGGGGAGGGGTGGGGGAGAGTGGGGAGCAGGGGGTGGAGGGGGAGTTGGAGGAGGAGTGGAACGATTTGATTTGGTGGTTGAATGGGTACGATCGGTACAGTTACGGGACGGATAGAGTGATGCCGAGTTATTGGAGGAGTTGGATGGAGGTGTGCGATTTTTACGTGAGGAATGAGAGGGTGGAGGTGAGAGTTGGGTGTGGGAGTGGAGATTTGGGGTGTGTGGAGGTGCGTGGAGTTGAGGGGGTGGAGCAGGAGGACGAGTGGGAGTTGGGAGAGGGAGTTGCACTGGGAGTTGGCGGAGTCGGAGGAGTTGGCGGAGGGGTTGAGGAGTGCGTTTGGTACGAGAGGAGAGGGGGGGGGGAGGAGTTGGAGGAGGGGGGGGAGAGGGGTGGAAAGCCGTTGGTGTGTTTGAGAGTTGGGTTTGTGTGTGGAGAGGTGTCGGTGTATCCGTTTTGCGCGTCTTTGTTCGAGGAGTCTGGGAGGTTGGCGAGGGGGGGGGGTCCGGGGGTGAGGGTGGAGAGGAGGGCGTGGAGTTCGTTCGAGGGGTTTGCGAACGCGTTGTTTCGAGTTGAGCCGAGGTTTTCGTTGGAAGAGGCGTGAAGTGGAAGGTGGGGGGGGAGGGGAGGGCGTGGGTGTCGAGGAGACGGTCGAGGTTGGGCGAGTTGGGGTCGTGGGGTCGTGGGGAGAGGCGATAGAGGGGCTGGTGTCGGAGGTGTGGATGAGAGAGAGTGGGGGGGGAGGGGGAGCAGGGTGAGGGTGAGTTGCGGGAGGTGGGGAGTTAGAGTGGATTGGGGGTGTGAGGGCGATGTGGAGTAGTTTGGAGTGGATGGCGTTGGTGGTGAGGAGGTGGGGCGGTGGAGGGGGGGGAGAGGGGTGGCAGGGTGGGGGGGGGTGAGGGGTGGGGGGACTGGGAGTTGAGGGTGGAGTTGGTGAGGGTTAGCGCGGACATGGTGGTGGAGAGGGAGGGGGGGGGAGGGGAGGGGAGGAGGGAGGAGTTTGTGTGTGTGGAGGGGGTGAGAGTGGGGGGGGGGGGAGATGGGGGGAGTTGGGGGGGAGGGGGATGGGTTTGGAGCTGAGGTGGGGGTTTTGGTTGGTGGGTGCACGTGGGAGAGGTGAGTTTTTATGGCGTGCGTGAGGGAGTGGAAGAGGTTGTTGTGCAGGTGTTGCCCGGAGGGGGTGGAGAGGGGGGGGTGGGGGGTGGGGGGGGGTTGGAGCGTGACGTTGGACAGGGTGAGTGGGGTGATGTTGAAGAGGAGGAGTGGATGGAGGGGGAGTCATGTGGGGTTAGGGTGTTGCGTGGAGTGCGTGTGGATAAGGGGGGAGAGAAGGTGTGGAGGATGGCGGTGAGGAGGAGTGGGTTTTACGCGGTGTCGGTGGCGAGGTGTGGGAGGTTGAGTGAGGTGAGGGAGGTGGTGGAGGGTGGCAAGTGGCGCGAGGGCGATATTGGAGAGTGAGGTGGTGAAGGTGAGTAGGGGGTTGGTGGTGGGGGTGGATGGAGCGGGGTTGTTGGGAGAGAAGAGGAGGTGTTGGGTGGGTGTGTTTGGGGAGGTGGTGGCGTATTTGTCTCCGGAGGTGGTGGAGTGGTTGTGTGCGTTGGTGGGGGAGGAGGTGTTGGACGGGCGTGGGGGGGGTGGGGGAGGAGTGGAGAGGGGGGGGAGAGTGAGTTGCGGGTTGAGGTGGAGAGGATGTACGTGGAGGCGCAGGATCGACAGAGGTTGTTGAGTCGGAGGGGGTTGGAGTTGAGGATAGAGGAGAAGCCGGCGTCGTTGTTTTTGGTCGAGATGGGAGGGGATAGGCTTGGAGTGGGACGGGGTGTGGAGGGGGGAGGGGGGGAGGGAGTGTACGGCGAGGATGAGGGTGAAGGAGAGCGCGATTTACGACGCGAGGGGAGAGAGGGCGGGGGAGTGGGTGGGGGTGAAGGAGAGGAGGAGGGAGAGGCGAGAGGGGAGCCGGTGGGAGAGCGGAGGAGGGAGAGAGGGGGTGAGGGGGTATTACAGTGGGGGTGGGGTTGAGAAGGAGGAGAGTGGAGAGAGGGGGTGTTTTTTGGTTGTCGATGCCGGTGTTTGTGTTCCCGATGGAGAGGGGGGAGGCGCAGTTGAGTTTGGAGGTGAGGAGTGGGACGAGAGGGGGGATGGGGTTGGGGGTTTGGTACGAGGTGGAGGTGGAGGATTTGTACGTGTCGGGAAGTGCGGAGTTGTTGGTGAAGTTTTTGGAGCAGGGAGTGGAGTTCGTGAGTCGGTTGGGGGGGTGTTTCGGGGGAGGGTGGGAGAGGAGGGGGTGGGGGGGGCGTGACGGTGATAAGGGTGAGAATGAGGCCGGTGCACGTTTTGTTTTCGGGGGATCCGTTCGCGCCGGGGGAGAGGTGGTTGAGGGGGGGGAGAGAGCGCATGTTGGTGGGGAGTGCGGATAGCGTGGAGGTGGGGATAGAGTTGGGGGTGGGGTGGTGGAGGTGAAGGTGGAGATGAAGAGGGCGCGGTTTGTGGTGGGGACGTGGTGGTGGTTGTTGTACGTGGTGGCGAGTTGCGCGGAGGTGAGGGTGAGGAGGTTGAGAAGGGGGGGGGAGGGGGGTGACGGAGGTGTGGGTGGAGGAGAGGTTGAGAGTGAACATGACGGCGAGGGACGCGAGGGAGGTGATGAGGGTGATGGGGGAGGTGTGGAGGGAGGTGGAGGAGGTGAGGAGGAGGGGGAGGAGGGTGGAGGCGTGGAGGGGGAGGGGGGAGGAGGGGGAGGGGAGGAGGGGGAGGAGGAGGGGGAGGAGGGTGATGAAGTTGGGGGAGTCGTACGTGTCGGGGGTGTCAGAAGAGGTGGGGTGCGAGTTGGCGGACGAGGGGGAGGTGGAGGAGTTGATAGGTGAGTCGTTGAAGAGCGTGGAGGGGGAGGGGGGGGGAGAGAGGGAGGGGGGGGGGGTGAGAAGGGGTTGGGGAGGGAGAGAAGAGGGAGAGTGAGAAGTTGGTGGCGTTGGAGGTGGTGGCGCAGGTGGTTTATTTTGGTTCGTTTGAGGGGTTTAGGGAGGTGCCGTTGTGCCGAGTGGTGGTTGGGTTGAGGGACGCGTGCGCGAAGGGTTGGGGGAGGAGGGGGGGGGTGGAGTTGAGCACGAGGGTGGAGGTGGAGGCGGAGTACTACGACGTGGAGGAGGGGGTGTGGGAGCCGTGGGTGGAGGAGTGTGTGTTGAACGTGCTAGGAGGAGGAGGGAGTGGTGGTGGAGTCGAACGAGAGGATAGACGTGAACGTGAGGAGCAAGGTGGTGGAGACGTTGAGGAGGGTGTGGAGGAGCGTGAAGGAGGGGGGGGAGGAGGGGGGGGGAGGAGGAGGAGTGCGGGGGGGAGAGGAGGTGGAGGGAGTTGAGGGAGGGGTTGGGGAGGGAGGGAGTGAGGAGTTACAACTACGTGTATTCGAGGTTTCCGTACAGCGAGCCTGAGGAGGTGCATTTGTTGGAGTGGGACAGGTATTTGGTGCACGAGGTGTTTGCGAGGGGGATGGAGAGGTACCACGTGAACTTGAGGAACGCGACGGGGATGAGGTGGAGTACCGGGCGTTGTCGTGCGAGTTGGAGGGGGGGGGGGGGGTTTTGCGAGTTGGGGCCGGGGGAGGAGAGGGTGGTGAGGTTGGTGGAGGGGAGAGTGGAGGGTGGTTGGGGGGGAGGTGGGAGTTGGACAGGCGTTTGATGGCGTTGGAGGTGAGGTTGGGGGGGTGGGAGTGGAGGAGGGGCGCTGGTGATAGACAGGGTGGGGTGGAGGGCGTACGAGGTGAGGTTGAGTGGAGAGAGGAGGAGTTACTTGTTGGTGAGGCAGTATGGGAGTTTGGGGGCGAGGGGTGGTGGAGTTGAGGTCGTGGATAGAGTTTTGGAACGAGACGGAGGTGGAGTTGGAGTTGGGGGTGAAGTTGAGTTGGTGGGAGGCGGAGGGGTTGAGGAGGAGGTTGGTGGGGGGGGGGGGGGAGGTTGAGCGGGGTGTCGGAGCAGTGTGGAGGAGAGTGGAGGGGAGTGGGGGGAGGGGAGTTCGTAAGGTCGATGAGGGGGGTGAGGAGGGGGGGGGAGGTGATAGCGTCGATAGGGAGGTTGGGGAGGGGGGGGGGGAGGGTGTTGCCGCTGGCGTATTGCACGAGCGAGGGGGTGAGGGTGCACGTGAGGTTGGTGGGGGGGGAGGGAGGGGGTGTCGAGGAGGTACGAGTGGAGCGAGGGGGGGTGGAGTTGGAGGGGGGGGAGGTGGAGGTGGGGGTGTTGGACGGAGGAGGGGGAGGAGAGGGGTGTATCCGTGCGTGTTGAGGGTGGAGAGGAGGAGGGTGGAGGTGGGGGGGGGGGGGGATGAGAGGATGGAGAGGGTGGAGGTGAGGATGAGGGCGGTGGTGAGGGTGGTGAATTGTTTGCCGAGGGGGGTGGGGATAAGGTGGAGGAAGGAGAGGGGGGAGCAGTGGGAGGTGGGGGAGCAGCAGGATAAGGGGGGGGGGGGGGGAGTTTGCAGTTGGTGAGCGTGAGAGAGGGGGGGGGGGTGTGGTTGAGGGTGAAGGTGTCGAGGGAGTACAGGTGGAGTGATTGGAAGTGCGTGGAGAGGGGGGGGGGGGAGAAGGTGGAGTTGGGGGAGAGCGTGGAGGTGAGGCCGAAGGGTTGGTGCGAGGAGTGGTTGGGGAGTTTGAGGGTGTATTTGGAGTGCAGGGAGGTGGGGGGGAGTAGAGAGGTGGTGATTTACGTGAAGTATTGGTTGGTGAACGACGTGGGGTTGGCGATGAGGGCGGCGTGGGAGAGGGGGGGGGGAGGGGATAGATCAGGTGGGATGGGTGGGGGGAGGTTCGGAGGGGGGGGGGGGGGGATTTGAGGGACGGAGAGTACGCGGAGTTCATGGAGAGTTGGTGCGAGGGGAGGGGTCCGTGGATGTACGACCCGTATGCGGGGAGGTCGAGCGAGTGTTTGTACGTGTCGTTTGGGGGGTCGAGGTGGAGCGAGAGGTTGAGTTTGAGGGGGCCGTTTGAGGAGAAGAGGAGGTTTGAGGTGTTGTTGGGTGGGAGCGAGTGGAGGGGGAGGCCGGTGGCGCCGCAGAGGGGGTTGTGCGTGGCGATGAGGGTGAGGAGGGTGGCGAGTGCTGGGAACCGGACGTTGGAGGTGAGGTTTGCGCCTGGGGTGTTTTTGAGGAACGAGAGCAGGAGGTGTTTGTACGTGCGTCAGACGAGGGTGCCGTTGGTGTACACGGTGTTGCAGATGGAGAGGGCGGCGTGGCACTGGCCGGAGACGAGGGGTGAGCGTCGGTTGAGGGTGAGTTTGAAGGTGGAGAGTTGCACGTGGAGCGGGGCGTTTGAGATAGAGAGGGTGGGGTGGTTCACGTTGAGGTTGTTCGAGGCGAGGACGGGGAGGTTGCATTTCGTGAGGGTGCAGGTTGGGGTGGACGAGGAGTGGCCGGAGAGCACGGTGGTGACGTTTTCGGACGAGGAGTCGCACGCGTGGCCGCTGTGCCGGATCGAGAATCGGTTGGGGTCGAGGTTGGTGGTGAGGCAGGGGGGTGGGGTGGAGATGGACTTTGGGCAGGTGGTGGCGCCGCACAGCGAGCAGACGTGGGGGTGGTACGAGCCGAGCGAGAGCATGGAGGTGAGGGTGGAGTTTTTGAGGGAGGGGCAGGTGGTGGTGGAGAAGACGGTGAGTTTGTTGAAGGTGGGGGAGGAGTGTTGGATGAGGTTCCAGATAGGGAGTGGGAGGGGGAGGGGGGAGGGGAGGGAGTGGTCGTTGTCGTTTTTGGGGTTTGGGGGGAGGGAGTCGGGGGGTCGGGCGGTGTTGATAGTGAGTTTGGGGGTGAAGATGAGTGAGGGGGTGGTGAGGGCGTTGGTGGTGCGTCCGGTGTACTACGAGGGGTACGGGAAGGTGTGGGGGTTGGAGGGGTTGGAGAGGAGGAGGATGGTGCCGAGGGCGTTTTGGAGGGTGGAGGAGGACTGGAGGGGAGAGGAGGCGGTGAGTCGTTTGGCGGGGTGGGGGTGGTTGGGAGGGGGTGGTTTGAGGGCGAGGTACAGAGTGAGGTTGAGGAGGGTGGGGGTGTCGGTGGTGTCGGACGAGCCGTTGATGGAGTTGGTGTATTGGACGAGCGAGGGGGTGGAGGTGTACGGGGAGAGGTCGAGGAGGGTGTGGCACTGGAGGTGCGGCATTCGGTCGTGCCAGGTGGACAACCAGTTGTTGAACACGCCGTTTCCGGTGGCGGTGAGGTCGGCGGAGGGGGTGGGGCGGTTTTTGGGGGTGAGCGCGGTGAGGAAGGTGGCGAAGAGTGGGAGCGTGTACTACCCGTACGCGTCGGCGAGGGTTGGGAGGGTGAGGGTGGCGATTGACGAGAGGATAGCGATGGAGCTGCTGAGGTGGGCGGAGCGGGTGTGGGAGGTGGCGACGGCGAGGGCGGGGGAGGGGAGGGGGAGGGAGGTGGTGGTGGTGGGAGGGTGGGGGGGAGGGGGGGCGGAGGGATTGGGTGGGGCGAGTGTACTGGAGTCGGTTGGGGGGGGGAGAGGGGCGGTTGGAGGGGGGTTTGAGTTCGGCGGAGCTGAGGGGGTACAGGTACTACCAGTTTTTGAGATTGGACCGGATTGACGTGGTTTTTTCTTTTTTGCCGTCACCTTGTTTGCCGGCGTACCTGACGTGCGACCTGTCGGCGCCGAGGGTGGCGATGAGGTCTTGGCTGAGGAGTTTGTGGCTGCCGGCGGTGTCGGACGCGCCGATGAGGTTTAGGGGGCTGTGGATGGAGCACTTGTTCGCGCCGCCGAGAGAGTTGCTGGACAGCGTGGCGCGACACTACAGAGCGCAGTTGTTGTCGCAGTTGAGCATTTTGATAGGGAGTGCGGAGGCGTTTGGCAGCCCGGTGTCGCTGGCGACGAGTCTCGGCGCGGCGGTGAGGGACCTGGTGTACGAGCCCGCGAGGGGGCTGACGGTGTCGCCCGAGGACTTCGCGATAGGCCTGCTGGAGGGCGGCAAGTCGTTTTTGCGGAACACGGCGTACGCCTTTTTCAACGCGGCCAGCCAGGTGGCCGGCAGCATGGGGAACGCCGTGACGCGAGCCGTGGCCGACCGACAGTACCGAAACGAGCGTTGGATCTTTCGGCGCCAGCGCGAGTCTCGGGGCGTTCGCTTCGGCCTTGAGCGCGGGCTTCAGGAGTTGATTGACGCGTGGTACTCCGGTGTGGTGAGCTTCTTTAAGGAGCCGGTCCGCGGGTATCGCCGAGAGGGCGTCCGCGGACTCGTCGTGGGAGCCGGCAAGGGCTGCGTCTGCGCCGTTGTGAAGCCCCTCGTTGGCGTCCTCGACTTCGCTCAGAGGACTTTCGAAGGCATCAAGAACGAGCTCGCGCTCGACAAGCGTCTCTGCACGCGCTCTCGTCTGCCCAGGTACATCTCCAGTGCCTCGCTCACTCGCTACAGCCCGATCGACGCGATCTACCAAAATGCCGTCCACGTGCTGTGCTCCAGCGAACAACGAGACGAGCAATACCTTGGATACGTCTCGGTCGAATCCGTGCACGAAAGGCCGCCCAACGCACCTCCCGACGTCTTCGTCTTCCAGGCCAGCTTTCCCCCTCCGAGGTTCTCCTCCTCTCTCTCCCGCGGCCTCGACCACCGCCCTTCCGAGCGCGCCAACTCCGGCGACCGGTCGCGGCCCTCGCTCGTCGCCACCCGCCACCTCGACGCGCCCAACGGCCGCCTCCCCCCCGACGACGCCGACGCCCTCCATCGCGCAAACTGCCGCGTCATCGTCGACATCAACGTCTACACCTCCTCCAAGACCCCCCCCCCGCTCCGCGCCAACCCCGCCTCTCCCTCCGCCGCCGACTCCCCCCCCGTCGCCCACTCCGACCACCTCGAACTCTTCTACGACGAAACCCCCACACGCCCCCCACCTCCAACCCGCCCCTCTCTCCCTGCTCCCCACCGCCCCCTCCCCCCACTCCCTGCCCAGCTCCCTCGGCCTCACCCTCGTCGCCTCGAACCGCCACCTCTTCCTCATTCACCGCTCCGAACGCCCCGACCCAAAACTCGTCAAAACCCGCTTCATCTGGACCGTCAAGTACAAGCACCTGGAAACCATCTCCACCTTCAAAGACTCCAGCTCCACCCCCCCCTTCCTCGTCGCCATCCAATGCCTCCACCACAACACCAACTACCTGTACCGACTCCACTGCCCCTCCGACCACCGCGCCCTCCAAGTCTCTCAATTCATTCACTTTCACTGGTCTCAGTGGAACAAAAACCTCTCCAACGAGCAAAACCCCCCCCACCTCTAACCCCCCCATTGTACACACACGCGCGCACACACCCGCGCCCCCCCCCTCTCAGCCGCCTTTTTTTTTTTTTTCCCCCTCTCTCGCCGCATTCTTCGCTGAACCGCCCTCCTCCCCCATTTGTCCGTTGAATCGCTCAGAGCCGTATGATCTCTGTCCGCCTTCGCGTCCCCCCCCCCCAACTCCCATTTTGCCCAATTCTCCGCTCGAATAAAACGCACCTCCGCCCCACCTAGCCGTCAGAACCCGCCAGGTGCCCCTATTTTTGGGGTTTTTTTTTTTCCACCCCTTTTTCACGCGCCTTAACCGTAACGGCTCAATCCCTCCGACCCCTCGACACTCACCCCTCTCTCGAAGGTTCTGGTCGGGTGCAGCCGCTCCGGCAAGACCGCCTTTTGCAGCTACCTCCAAGAGCGCTCCTCTCGCGGCCCGCCGTCCCCCCGCGCCAACCCCGTCTACGCCTACGCCCTGAAGGACCTCCACGCGGCCGACCTGTGCGACCAATTCTCCCTCGCGATGAAGCCGTCTTCGACCGCGCTCTTGGCCATAGAGGACTCCATCTCCTCGGACTCCAGCCTCCGCAAGTCCCTCTCCATCCCTCGCCAACCGCACCACAGCGCCGACTCCACGCTCTCGGCTGCAGAAAGCGCCAACCACCTCATCTCTCTCTCCTGCGAAACCGCTTCCCCTCAAATCAACCTCGAACTCATGGACACGAGCGGCAAACTCATCCAACCCTCCGCATACTCGCCCTTCAGCCACTCCTTCGTCCTGTTCTTCAACCTCTGCGAAGTCTGGACCTTCGACGCTCTCCAGTCCTGGATCGAGAAAATCCAATCCGCCTCCGGCCCCAAATTCACCCCAACCTTCTCCGCGCTGATAGGCACCCATTCCGACCTGTCCCAAGCCAAATGCTTCGACAGACTCGAATCCAAACTCCTGGCCGACTTCCTTCAATGTCCCTACTTCGAAATTTCCACCAAAACCGGCTCTCAACTCAAACCAACTCTGAACAAGCTCGTCCAAACCCTCATCCTCTCCAACGCGCCCGCGCACCGCGAAAAACGTCTAACCCAACCCCCCGAACTCGGCTCTCTCAACCTCGTCGACCTTGAAACCACCCCCAGTAACTCCCACCAGCCCTTCCTCGACCAGTCCCCGCCCTCCTCCAAACACTCGAGCTCAGACCCTCTCTCCACCTGGCGAAACCTGGACTCTCTCTTCGAAGGATTCGCCCTCATAAACGGGAAAAAACACTATCTGCGCCTCTGCGAACAACAACTCCTAATTCTCAAACCCCAAACCAAACACCACCTAAAAGCCGCTCTAAACGCCCTTTGCCCCTCTCACTCCGACAACAGCCACATGGACTACCACCTAGTCGACATGATCGACCTGAAATCGACGAAGGTCACCAGGAAACGCCAAAAAGTGCCCGTCCTGACCTTCGTCAAGCACGACGAAACGACCTACCATATCAAATTTAACGACGAATCCATCGTCAAACAGTGGCTCAGCAAACTATCCAACACCCCCTGCGCCTCTCTCGTCTACACCCACAACCAAAACCACGCCATTCAATTCTGGGAAGAACTCCTCAAAAAAAACGACGCCTCCACCCTTCAGCTCTTCCACGGCTGTCCCTCTCTCTCCAAGTACCTCTCCCCGTCTCAGCTGCACTCGATAGAGAATGCTCTACACCTGAACAAACTCCGCGTAGACTGGAGCGTCTCGAGCAATCACCGCCTAAAAAAACTCTATTCCATCCCGGAAAACCAATTCTGCGCCGACTGCGGCGCCCAATACCCCCTGCACGCCTCCACCCGCCTCGGCATATTAATCTGCACGCCCTGCAACCGAATACACAAAGAACTGGGTACGAAAGCCAGCAAGACGAGACCAATCGCCGGAGAGCTCCCCTGGGACTCCATCCAGGTCGCCCTGGTCCAAGTCCTCGGCAACAAATTCTTCAACCAAATATTCGAAGCGAAGATCCTCTGTCAGAACTCGGAAGAGTCGGCTCGCCGGACTCTGGACCAAAAACTCTCCCTGCTCCCGGAATGGACTCAAAAAAACCTCGTCCACTCGGAACCCCGCCCGGACGCCAGCTCCTGTATGAGCAGCGCCCACTACCTCGCCCAAAACAGAAGAAGAAAGCAATTCATCCAAGCCAAGCACGTCTCGAGAGAATTCATGAAAGAAGACCAAAAACAAATCTCCAAAAAACTGCATCTCGACGAAGAAGACCGAAGAAAGCTGGGCCTACTCGCCTCTCAACCCCAAAAAATCCAGCAAATCGCCCACATCATCCTCTGCGGCGTCCCTCCGGACACCGTCTGCGATGACGAGGGAAAGACCATGCTGCACGTAGCGGCCGAAAACGAAAACAGCCTGACCATGCTGCTCCTTCTAGAAAATGGCGCCAACTGGTTCAGGAGGGACATCCAAGGGCTCGATGCGCTGGACCACGTCCTCAAGACGGAGGAAAAGACCGCGCGGTGGGACGCCATACTTACAGATAAAAATAAAATCGATGAAAAATGGGACCAAAAAAATCTGGAAAAAAAACTTGACACGAACTTACTTTCGACCGAATGTGGAACAGATTCTCAAAAGTCTTCGCTCATCGTCCCAGATGTGAGTTGTCACGCGCGCAGTTCTTCGGATGGTCCTTATAAACCGCAAGTCTACGTCAGTCCACGTTTCTCCCAAAAGCTTGAGCAAGTGACCCGCCAAGCAGGTGACACGCCCAACTCCTTCGCTCATTCAATTTTCCCCATAAAAGCGACCCGCGACCAGCGCGCTTCCAACTCGTTCCTTACCTCCCATTCGCCCCATTTTGATTCCGACCAGTCTCAGAGCTACTACGCCTTTCCCCCCAGTAGAGAGTCGCCCAGAGACGACCCCGACGTGCTGAGCACCCTATCTGCCCCTCCGGCGCCGTCTCCCGAGCGCCTGGAATCACTTCAATATCCGCAAAGAGCGGACTGGCAGGACACTACTTACAGGAGCGTCGGCACGAACCGACGCCGTCTGGGGAGCGATCGCCACCTGCTGGATTCGACCCCGGAAGCGACGGACCAGCAGGACCAGTACTATGAGGAGAGCGTTTCCGCGTCGATCTATGAGGAGGGCGTTCCCGCATCGCCAGCTTCTGAGTCCGCACCAGACGGACGGCAAGGCTGCGTGTCAGAAGCCCTGCACGACGGTTGGGAAGAAAGGCGCGATCAAAGCTCCGACTACGAAGTCCTCGGTCTGGGTTTGCATCAAGATGACAGCTACAGCTACGAAGATATTGCCGTCCAGTCTGCCTCGCATGCGGCCCATCTGAGCGTCGGCCGCTTGCCAGTCGTGCGGAGAACGCGCGGGCTGGACGGAGACGCCCCCAGCCTCGACAACGGTTCAGAGTCGGCTCTCCAAACAGAAATCTGGCCCAACTTCGAACCGAATTTGCACGGTACACTTCCCGCCGGTCAACGCCCCGAAACTGCGTCCAGCAAACAATACAAGGTGAATTCAAGCTGCTCCTTGCTCGACACAAACCATTCGCCAAAACCTGCTCAAAATCCCGGCGAACCGTCACTACAACGGTCAAATGTGCCACCAAAACGCGACGGTCGACACGCGGAGCCGGCGGCCGGCGACCAACCCAAGTCAACGTCGGACCCGTTTCTCCTTTCGTACTCCCTGGATTACCACGAACAAGTGGAAGAGAGCGCGGATGTCGCGGAAGGCGACAGTCGGCCACGGAGTCGCTCCAACTTTGACCAAAACTTACTTTCTAGAAAAAACAGTTTGGTACAACGTCCTCCGCATTCGTGCATCAAAATTCCAAATCGGCCCGTCGTTCACTATTCCGAGGGCTACCTCGCGAGCCCTCGCCACCACCAAAACGAGTACAATGCGACAAAAAACCACAGCTCAAGATCCCACTGGTCTCAGTTTTGCGCTGAAGATACGAAGACACCGCTTCACTATTTCCCCACCGAGGGCAGTTCACGTCACGACGTTCAAGACCCCCCGATAGCTGAACATCCAAAACCGGTCGACGCGACATATTCACCAAACTCCGATTTGACTCAGCACTCCACCAGCTTTCAATATGTCAACCATTCTACACTCGAATACGCCGAAACCATCGATTCGAAATCCTGCTACTTGCCGACTTCGAACCGGCACGTCAACCACTCCACACTCGAATACGCCGAAACCATCGATTCGAAATCCTGCTACTTGCCAACTTCGAACCGACACATCGACCACTCCACACTCGAATACACCGAAACGATCAATTCGAGATCCAGCTATTTGCCAACTTCGAACCGGCCTGTCAACCACTCCACATTCGAATACGCCGAAACCATCGATTCGAAATCCTGCTACTTGCCAACTTCGAACCGGCACGTCGACCACTCCACACTCGAATACGCCGAAACCATCGATTCGAAATCCTGCTACTTGCCAACTTCGAACCGGCACGTCGACCACTCCACACTCGAATACACCGAAACGATCAATTCGAAATCCAGCTATTTGCCAACTTCGAACCGGCATGTCGACCACTCCACACTCGAATACGCCGAAACCATCGATTCGAAATCCTGCTACTTGCCAACTTCGAACCGGCACGTCGACCACTCCACACTCGAATACACCGAAACGATCAATTCGAGATCCAGCTATTTGCCAACTTCGAACCGGCCTGTCGACCACTCCACACTCGAATACGCCGAAACGATCAATTCGAAATCCAGCTATTTGCCAACTTCGAGCCGACACATCGACCATCCCACACTCGAATATGCCGAAACAGCAGACCCAAAATTCAGCAGCTACCTGCTAAAATTCAATTCCGCCCAACCCCCCACTCCCCACCGCGCCAACCAACCAACCGCCGGATATGCCGACACTGCCGATATGTCACCTCTCTGCGCCAATCAAATGCCCAGCCACCGCCGCTCCCCCGAACACCAAGTAAAGGACCCTATCGAAGCTCTCGCTCCTCACGTCCATCTAAGCCAGTCTGAGACCGCCTCTTGGCAGGTTTGCCACCCTCTCAACATAACCCATCATTCACCACCCCAAACGCCAGAACAGCCGTACGGGGAGTTCGCCCAATTCCCCTCTCACTTCCAAACGAAACAGCCCTCTCACCCAATACACTCCAATACCACCTGTCACCAACTCACTCCAAACGACCGCTCCCAACCCCACCATCCACGACAAACATGCAAGTCCCCCGAATGTCTGGGCTCCTCCTCCAGCTCCTCTCCCCATCCGGCCAACTGGACGAGCCAACTTCACCACCAACCCTCCAATCTCGACCACTCCACCCCCTCCTCCCCGCAAATGCCGTCCGACTCCCTCTACCTAGTCCCTGCCACGCCCACGCATCGACACACTCCCCCTCCACTCAATCGCGCGTCAGACGCCTCCAACAACCTCGATGCATACACGCATACACACGACAGCCTCTCTCCTGCCAAACCGACTCTCATCCAGTCGCACGCACGCTCGCACCATCATGACTCAAGCCTCTTCCAACGCCAACCCCTCTCTTCCAAGAACTGTCAGCACCTGATTCCCACCAATGATCCGGACGCCTCTCTCCTCTGGGCGTCGCCCCACCGTCACCCGCACTCTAACAACATGTCGCCTCGAGTCCGAAAGCTACCCTGCGCCTACCCACAAACCAGCCAAACAGACACGCAAAAATCGCCCATCAGAGTCTTGAAGAAGAACCAAGCCATCATCCTCTCACCCACATCCCCCCAACCTCATAGCCCCACGCCTACTCGCTAAATGCCAACAAAAACTTTTTTTGTACCTCGCTTTTTCGTCCGCCATAGCCATTTCACTCATCTGCTTCAAAAAAACACCCTTCTTTTGGCACCAGACTTCTCTCCTGCCTTCTCCAATGAGAGCTCCTATCCTCGGCCTCCCTTCCATTCTGCTCTCTAAAAGTGCCAAAAATCTAAAACAAAAAGTACGGTACGACAGGTGCCCTGCATCGCATTCCCTTCTCTAGTCCCCTTCATCGACGTTCTCAACGCACTCGCGCTGCGCTTTACGTCCCTCAACAGGCTGAACCTGTTGGCAGTGTCAATCTACCAAAACAAGATAACTGCTGCGCGAGGAGTGCGCCCTCCAAGGCTCCTCAGGCAGCCCCTCTGTACAAACCAATCGTCTTTTTCCTCCCCCTGAAACACCGTCGCTGCCTCATCGTCCGCAGCTGTGCCCGAGAGTCGTGAGGGGAGTTCACATTCGGCGATCGCGCGCGCTCTGCTTTTTTTCCTAACAACGTTCGTGTCCCGCAGCCCCCCGATCGTATTTCGATTCCGAAGAATTCGCTGAAATTTACCTTCTGCCGTTCCTCGGGGCCGGGAGGTCAAAACGTCAACATGAGGTCGACCAAGGCGGAACTTCAACTCAGCCTCTCGGACGCCCACTGGATGCCGGACTTGGTCAGGAGCAAGCTCGTGGAACGAAACGCGCGTCTCGTAGCTCAAGATCGAATCATCGTCAAGAGTCAAGTGCACAGGACGCAGGAAGAAAACAGAAAAGCGTGCGTGAAAAAATTGCAGATGCTCGTCGACGAGGCAAATCTGGCCGCGCACGGCATCGAGAGCACATCAGAGCGCAAAAGGATGAAGATAAGGAAGGCAAAAGAAAGATCGAGGAGACGGAATAGGAATAAAATGCAGACAGAGAAGACATGCATTTCAATGAACAGCTCGGAAAAGGAAGATAAAAATGGTACAGACTGATTAACCGGAATAGAGAGTGCATTGGCATGCCTCTTTTTTTTTCGACACAATACTTAGTTAGTAAAAACATCATGCTGTCCCTCTGATGGGCGACAATTGTCCTGAACCATGTTAGCGGACAGGACAGCCTTGGTCGCAGCATCTTCTAAGCTGTCTGCCGTCGAAATGTTGGCGTTCGAAGTCTTCAAAATGTCCTGCGCCAACTGAGCATTCGTACCGGCAAGTCTAACGACAAGGGGAAGTTCGAGATGCAAGTGACGAGTGGCATTCAGTATTCCGTTGGCAATCAGGTCGCATCGAACAATTCCTCCGAATATGTTAACCAAAATGACTTTGACATTCTGGTCGCTCGTTAGAATTTTGAACGCCTCAGTCACCGTTTCTTCCGTGACTTGACCTCCTACATCCAGGAAGTTTGCTGGGCTGCCATGCTTCAGCTTGATGATGTCCATGGTGGCCATAGCGAGTCCCGCGCCGTTGACTATGCAGCCGATATTCCCGTCCATGGCGACGTAGTTCAGGTGGCACGCCTCGGCGGCGGCCTCTCGCGGGTCCAACGGATTGGCAGCACGCATGGAATCCAGCTCAGGATGACGGAACAGGGCATTTTCGTCAAAAGAGATTTTCGCATCAACGCAGTATATGTCTCCGTCGGTGGTGACAGCCATGGGATTGATTTCGACTTGAGTCGCGTCTAGCTCAATAAACAGTTGGTACAGACGAGCTAATTGAGTCATGGCTTGATCGAACTGGGGACCTGCAGGCAATTCGAGCGCCGAAACGAGCGAGCGGAGCTGACTAGGCAATGGACCTGAATCGATATTGATCGACTCCGTGCACAGCAAATCAGGCGTTTCTATGGCGGCTACTTCTATATCCACACCGCCACGTGGACTGACAATGAATCTCGGCCCTCCAACTTCGCGGTCTAATACAATGGAAACATAAACCTCACGAGAAATGGGAATCGATTCCGCAATCATGAGCCTTTTTACCAGGATGCCGTCGGGCGGAGTCTGATGTGTTCGGAGCCTGTACCCCAGCATGCTGGAGGCTACTCTCTCGACGTCCTCAGGACTTGAAACAGACACGCGTCAGCAAAAAAAAAGTGCTGCGACCTCTTAGGAGAGAACAGTACCTTTGGCAAAGATGTATTCCTCCACGAAAACCGTTTTCAAAGGACCCGAGTCCTCGACCGCCGGCGAGGATCTGTGCCTTGACGACCAATTCCGGTGCCGCTAGGAGAATATGTATGTGGTTAATACGTGTGTGTTCCAACAAGGGATTACACGGCAGTTTCAAATGATACCCACGCGCCTACCAATTTCCTTAGCTGCATCACGCGCCTGTTCTTGAGCAGTAACGACACGAAATCGCTGAACGTTCAATCCATACTGTTGGAGCAGGCGCTTGCTTTGATACTCTTGAACATGAAACCTTTGTTTGAACACAGTCGGACCAGCGCAGGAAACCTGTCCTTCAGCCAATTGGATTTCCGCAGGTCGGACGATTCCAAAAGAGAGAACCGTCGACGAGGCCGAGGGAAAAAAAAAGAAGCGTGAGAACCGATGCATTTCACAAGGCAGACTCCAAAGAAACTCATACGCGTTGAAGGGAACTGGCGCACTTTCGAAAACACGGCGTGAATGTCGAAAGGAACATGTTTTGAAAGAGGCACCTAAAGGAACACTCTCTGAGCCGAATGCGAAAGAACGAAGTGCAGTTCGGGTCATCATCTTATATACATATATATTCTTTAAAAAAAAAAATATCAGATATGTGCTTTGCGGCTCGTGGACCATATGTGTCAAATAGATGACGAAGAAGCAGCAGAAGACGTTGACGAACCCTGTCGGTGATACCTAGAACCACACTCTTTAGGTGTCTAGGAGTAGGCACAATGCAACGAGAACAAATGGCAGTTCGTCTTCTAGTCCATAAAAGATTTATGATAATTATAATAGACGCGTAAAAGATACGTTTTTCATCTAGAGCGAGGTTCTTCTTTGGTCAAGATCGCAAGTTTGGTTTGTGGCCCTATATTAGAAACGTAGCTGTTATTTCTCAGAAGCCTTTTGGACAGATAATATTTTGCAGAATCTTGGAGGTGGCAAGGAAATTTGATTTTGGTACCATCTCCTCGCACCAAATTAAACAGAATTGTTCCATTTGACACGGGGTCTCCTTCCTTCGCTACCCACTGGATTTTTCCGCTATCAGGCTGTCTGCTCGTAAGTTTTCTCGGTACGTCCCAAATCTTGTCTATGTCTATCAGTCGATTGGAACCCGATTCGGCGCCGAAACCTAGATCATTCGCCGAAGGTAGGGAGAATGGGGGCAGAGACCCGCCCTGTTGGTATCCGTAGCGCACATCGCTAAACGAGGTCATAGGTCTTGGACCAGCCACAATAACTACGTCATTCGGTTTGGCGAAGGGCGTCGCACCATGAAACGCTCCGTAGCTGAACGCAGATGTGAAAGCCTGAGGTTCAGATTGAGGCGCGTTCCATGACTCCGGATCGACGGCATACCCTTCTTCTAAGAGTTTTTGGAAATTGGCCCTCCTTGAATTCGCCCGTCCAAAAACAAAGCCCTTGTTATCGGGGCCCTGTTCTGCACCAGGATCGACACGTTCTTTCTTCTTCCCGTTGGACGCGCATCGCTAAACGCAAAAAATTGGTCAAACAGAGAAGGAACGGTGTCCTGATACAAGACAGCAACTCTCTATACACACAATATTTCCCACACTCAAGAACGCGCGCTGCAGCGTGAACCAGCAGACAAGTCGTGGGGGCGCCTCGCCTCACCCGCTTTCTGTCAATCAGTACGCTCTTGCGCGCGGAAAAAGATGGGTACGAAGAGAAAGTTCTATGCTATATACTTTTAGGTACAATTATTTTTTTTCGAGTGACATTCAGCGGCCTTCTGGGCGCATTTGCCAGCGCACTCTGATCGATCGGAATCTTTTTCGTGCTGCAACAAGTCAATAGCATTTGGCGGGACGTGGTCTACGCTGTTAACGATAACGAATAACTGAATATTGACCTATCAAAAGAATCTTTTTTATTGCTCACACAAAGAGATATGCCAGAAATAATAGAGGAATGCATTCTGGGAAATGATTCGTCTATGACTCTTCGATGTGGTGGTGTGACCGTCAGCATTGTAGAACGGCTTAGAGCTTGATAGCAGAACAATTCTCAGACAACGCAGGTTTGTTACTTTCAAGAAGCCTTGACTAGAGTGGCGCAAGTTGGCAGCTTGTGTTTGCTTGTACCTGGACTTTCAGAAGCACCTTGAGACAACACAGCGAGTGTGGCTCAAATTCATCTTCCGTGCGAGCTGTGGCGTGGCCAGATCATTCTCAAATGTATTCTATGCAATTAGGATTATCAAGAGACCGCACTCCTCTTCACCCCGAGCCGCATAGAAGTGCACCTTCTTGGCCAATTTGTCTTGCAAAGTCCATTTATTACCTGTCAAAGATGCGGATCTTCCTCGATCTGTCCGTCCGACGCATTTTTGTCTGTACAAAAAGCCTACCTATACACGGACGCAGGATTGAGTAGTTCGAACGCTCGCACCGAGTACAAACAAGAGAGCTCGTGAGGGAAAAGCAGGAATTTATTTTTTTTGATAGAAGGCCGTTAAATGTAGCAAAATAATCTCTGGTTGTTTATTTTTCAATGTCAAACCCTACGTTAAAAACTGAAAACCTCGTTTCTCAGTGGCTAAATTGGGATCCAAATGCTGAGACACGTCAAGAGATTCAAGATCTGTTTGATAGAGGGGACAATGCGGAGCTCTCTAAGCGCCTTGATCGAAGAATAGAGTTTGGTACAGCAGGTAAGCTTCTTAAGTGTACTTAAATTATATCTCGCGCCGAGGCGTTTGTATATGTCGGATTTAGAACGCTTCATTTGCACGATCAACACGGACTAATTGACCTCATGTTCTGATTGAAGGCCTTCGAGGCGCAATGAAGGCCGGGTTTGCCTACATGAACAATTTGGTAGTTATTCAGACAAGTCAGGTACAAATTTTTTTTGTGTGTGAAGAGTGTATCGATGCAAAAGACTGACGTATTTTTTTTTGCGCGCTCGGTGCTGGGATGAAAGGGTTTGGCCATGCACTTGCAGGATCACGTTACCGATGCAAAGAGTCGAGGGATTGTGATAGGCTATGACTCGCGGCGAAATTCTGAGGCTTACGCAAAATGCACGGCGGCTTGTTTTGCCCATCAAGGGTTTACGGTTTATTTGTATTCTGAAGTGGTGGCGACGCCTTTGTTGGCGTACAGTGTCCCCGCATTAAACGCGGCCGCCGGAGTGGTTATCACGGCGTCGCACAATCCCAAAGACGACAATGGGTACAAGGTATATTGGAGCAATGGCGCGCAGATTATCGAGCCGCGTGACATAGAGATACGGTCGTACATTGACAAGGCATTGGTGCCATGGAAATTACCGGCACCAAGTCACGCAGAAGCGTTAGAGGGGCCGTACAAGCACCTGGTGCGCGATCCCAAATCGGTTTTGTCGTCTTATTTTTCTAAAATTAAATGTTGGAGTTTTCATTTGAGCGAGAATCGCAAGCGTAGTTTGCGTATTACCTACACTGCTATGCATGGAGTGGGTACGCCTTATGTGGTGAGAGCGTTTGAGGCGTACAACTTGCAGCCATTCATTCCGACCGAGCAGCAAGTAAATCCAGATTCGGAATTCCCGACGGTGACGTTTCCGAATCCAGAGGAGGGGAAGGGAGCGCTGAAGCTGGCGATTGAGACGGCGGATGCGCACCAATCGCCAGTGGTGATAGCTAACGATCCGGATGCGGACCGTCTGGCCGCGGCGGAGAAGCAGCCAAATGGGTGTTGGAAGATATTCACTGGGAATGAGTTGGGGATTTTGTTGGCGGACTGGGTATCTAGGAATTATTTGAGGGTGAATCCGAATACGGATCGATCGAAGTTGGTTGTGGCAAGTTCGACCGTTTCAAGCAAGATGTTGAAAGCATTGGCAGAGCGAGAAGGGTTCGAATACGGAGAGACGTTGACCGGGTTCAAGTGGATAGGAAATTTGTTGTATGATGCGAAGAAGAACGGAAAGACGCCGTTGTTTGCCTTTGAGGAGTCGATTGGGTATATGGTTGGAGACGTATGTTGGGACAAGGATGGAATTCACGCGGCGGCCGTGTTCGGAGAGATGGCGAGCTATTACTATGATAAGGGGTCGACATGTGAGCTAGAGCTGCAGAGAATGAGAAAGGAATTGGGATTTTACATGACAAAGAACAGCTATTTCTTTTGCTATGAACCGATCTTGATGGAGAGGATATTTAAGAACATCAGGAATTCCGGTGATTATATAAAAAATTGCGGTGGGTTTAAGGTGGCGGGCATACGCGACTTGACGTTACCGGGGTTCGATTCGACGAGGGAGGACAAGCTGCCGACGCTGCCGATGAGTGCGTCAACTCAGATGATTACTTTCACGTTTGAGGACGGTGTGGTAACGTTGCGTGGGTCCGGGACTGAGCCCAAGTTGAAGTACTACGTGGAGGTGGTTGGGAAGGACGAGGAGTCAAGCGAGAAGAAGTTGAAGGAGTTGACGGAAGCGATCATAAATGAGCTTCTTAAGCCTGACGAATATGGTTTATTTTGGCCGAAGGAGTGATGCAGACATATCTGATTTATTGGTACAAGGTGATAGGTGAACTTTGTGGAATGTGCTCGAATTTGATGATGCCCGTGAGCATTCTGACATGATCCAAATCTAAATGGAGCATTGATTCATAATGAAAATTTAATAGAAAGGATTTAGTGGAGAGGTGGCATTTGATAGCCCAGGGGAGGTATAAGGTTGTGAGTTGTTTTTTCTTGAGCAGATTGATTCTGAACGGTCCTAGGAGGGCGCTGAGAGCAGCGACGGGAAGGCCAGTATGGAGGAATTCGAAGATTTTGAGTGCGATTTCTTCGGTTTCCGTGACATCTAATTGAGAAAGGAGATGCCAGAAATCGTGGACTTCTCTGTATCGTTGAAGAACATAGGCGAGTTCGGGGTCGTCGACGAATCTGGTTATCGGTCTTTCGTTAGAGGTAAAGTTGTGTTTAATCATCCATTGCGCATATTGATGTCCGAAGGAGGTGGGTGAGAGTGAGAGGAGGTAGTTGATGGGGAGCGTGTCTTCGTTGATTCTGGGTTTTTGGTACAAGATAGATCGTCCGGTAGGGTTTGAAAGCATTTTGCGGCGCATGCATGTCAAAGCGGGGAGTCCAGTGGTTTCGGCTAGAGTGGCGACCATGTCGGAGCGGAGTGGGTTGGAGAGGGCGACTAGGCCGGAGCCCACGGCAAGGAGGAGTTTTTGGAGAGGCGTGGTTGGGACGTGCATGTGATGGGGGAGGTGCTATACAAGAGGGTGTATGTGTGTTTTATATATGAAGGGAATATATAATAGGAGGGGTTGACGCATGTGCTATACACGGAGGCAGAGAGGAGTGTGGTTTTTGGCCGAGAGGGTGCGTGATTTTTTATGGTGGAACGCGCAGTTTTGTTTACGGTTGAGTGACGACACATTGTTACACGTTGTGATTGGTACGAAGAGAGTGAACGTGATTGGAGAGAGAAGATGGGTTGCGATACCGAGACGGTCGAGCGACAGAGCGAGGCTAGCGGTTTGGGAGAGCATGTTGATTTTGACAAGAGGCGGGTGATTCGGAATTTGCTGAAGATGGTGAGAGAGTTACCGGAAGTGTACGACTCAGAGGACAGCAATAGGATGACGTTTTTGTATTTTGCGTTGTCTGGGTTGGACGTGATGGGGGCGATTGGGGAATTAGAAGAGAGTGGTCGGTTGGTGGAGTGGGTGTACGCCCAGCAGGTGTTGCCGATTGGGGAGGGAATGGAGGGTATGAGGGGAGTGGGTGGCGACAGAGGTTGGTTGACCGGGGGGAGATTGATAGGTTTTTTTTGACAGGAGTGGAAGTTGCGAGATGCGGTTTTCGAGGGTCTGGTTTTGCGGGTGCGATTAGGGACGAGAACGGAAAGCAGGTTCGTCGGAGCGGGGGGGGGGGGGGAAGAGGGAGGGCGTGAGACTGACTGAGGCGTGTATGTGTGTGTGAAGAGGTTGAGTGAATGGGTTTACATAGAGTCTCACTTGGCGATGAGTTATTCGGCATTGTGTTGTTTGGTGATTTTGGGCGACGATTTATCGAGAGTGAACAAGGGAGCGTTGGTGCGCGCGTTGGGGGCGTTGCAGTGCGAGGACGGTAGTTTTCGCCCGTCGCACTTGACGTTGTTAGACAACGACTTGAGATATGTGTATTGCGCGTGTGCCATATCTGCGCTGCTGAGGGATTGGTCCGGGGTGGACAGGGAGAGGACGCTGGATTACATCAAGGGGTGTTTGTCGTACGAGTACTCGTTTGGCCAGATGCCGTTTCAGGAGGCGCATGGGGGTGGGACGTACTGCGCGGTGGCGTCTTTGGCGCTGATGGGTTGGTTGGACAGGGTTGGGTTTGGGGGTTGGACGTCCGTTGGGGTGGCGGAGGGGTGGAGGGAGTCGACGATTGAGGAGTGGAGGAATTGGTCGACGGAGGCGCAGGGGATGGTGCATTGGCTGGTGAACAGACAGACGTCGGGGTTTCAGGGCAGAGTGAACAAGGAGGTGGATTCGTGTTATTCTTGGTGGACGGGAGCGAGTTTGAGGATACTGGGGTGTTGGAATTTGGTTGACCAGGAGCGTCTTCGCGGGTACTTGATTCAGTGTCGCGACAAGTTTATTGGGGGGTTTTCAAAGAATCCTCGAAGTTTGCCTGACTTGTTGCACACATATTTTTCGATTTGCGGGTTATCGTTTGTGGGAGAGCCCGGGTTAGAGAGGGTCCACTGCGCGCTGGGCATTTCGCTGAGAGCGGCAGGACAGTTGGCGCCGTGACAGAAAAGAGGAGAAAAAAAAAAAAAAGGGTTGTGCGTGTATTTTTTTTTTTTTTTATTGGAGAGGGGGAGTGGCAGGTGAGCGAGGGGAGGTGGGGTGTTGGAGGGGGGGTTTGCCTAGATAGGACCAGGAGCCGTCGCTGAGCAGTTTGACGGTGAGGAGTCCCCATTGGTGCCGGGCGGTGATGAGGGCGAAGTGTTCGTCGAAGGAGTTGACGCGGAGGGTGGAGAGACAGAGGTCGTGATCCCAGAGTCCCGAGAGAGTGAACTGGCGGAGTTGGGTGAAGGGGGTCCAGGAGGGTTGAGAGGGGGAGTAGCGGAGGACGACGAGTCCGTCTTGGAGTCGGAGGAGGAGGTGGGGGTGGTCTTCGAGGGAGAAGAGTCGCAGCACGGCGGGGTGGTGGAGGTGGAGAGGGTCGGCGAGGCGCCAGAGGAGTCCGTCGAATTCGAGGGTGAACAGAGTGTTGGAGTGGATGCAGGCGAGGAGCACGAGGTGGGGGTAGGCGTGGGAGGTCCACTGTTCGGCGCGGAGGAGGCAGAGTCCGGAGGGGAGGGGGACGGGGGAGGGGGAGGTGTGCGGGGGAGAATGAGGGGAGAAGGCGACGAGAGAGGCGGAGCAGCGCTGAGAGGGGTGCGACTGACAGGGGAAGAGGAAGAAGAAGTAGAGGGTGTCTTGGAAGAGGAAGGACTGGAAGGAGGCGGGGTGGCTGGAGAGGTTTTGCTGGAGGAGTTGGTCGAAGGAGAGGGAGTGGGATTGGCAGGTTGAGGGGGGGTGGATGTCGAAGAGAGAGATGCCGTCAGAGGTGCGCCTGACGAGGTAAATGGTGTTCTCGGGAGTTACGTGAGATTGGAGGACTTGGAGGTGGCGGTCCGGAGGGTGGTCCGGGAGGGCGAGGGCGGAGTCGTCCAGGCAGGGAAGCCAGGTGGACTTGGAGGAGTTCCACAGGTAGGAGCGGGTGTCTCGTTCGTGGGCCACGAACAGGTAGTGCTCGCCGGCGGAGGAGAGGGTCGAGAGTTGGACGTGGTCGGCGGGGGCTCGGCGGGGGAGAATGGTGGTGACGTCCACGACGCGCCAGGTGGAGCCCACGACGTGGCCGGGGAGGCAGCCGGTGAGAAGGGAGTCGTTGAGGTAAATGCCGACGGCGAAGAGACGCGCGTCGGTTGGGCGCGTCGGTTCGCTCGTGGTCGCGGCAAAGACGGAAAGCGCGGCGGTTGGCGGGAAGCCCAGTTTTTGGGTGAACAGGTGGGAGCCGCCGGCGTTGATCCAGTTGCAGACGAGGGAGAGCGGGGTGCGGTCGTAGAAGTCGAGGATGGTGATGTTGTGGTTTAGGTGCGGGTTTTCGACGAGGAGGTCGATGACGTGGGGGTTGACGTGTTGGCTGAGTTGGAGCAGGTCCCTGGCGCTGTGGGAGAGTCCCGAGATGATTTTCCTGTCGGGGGTGATGACGCCTTGAAGGACGAAGAGTTCGGCGGAGGAGGGGGGGGCGCGCGCTGAGGTGAGTGGCGGCCCACTTGGTCCAGCTGAGCGCGTTTTTGCAGTGGCGCGGCCAGTAGCTCTGGATAGACCGCGGGGGCCAGAAGAGGCGCGCGAGGTCCGGCGACAGGTCTGGAGGCGGGTCGTAGAGAACGATGATGTTGGTGTTGGAATCCCAGAATTCTCTGAGCGTGCTGTCACACCTCAGGTGCTCCGACGAGCACATGACGCCTTGGAGCGCGTCGCAGAGCATCTTGGAGAAGTGCAGGTGGTGGTCGATTTGGAGCGTTGAGTGGACGCCGAATTCGTAGAAGTTTTTGGGTACGAGGTCCAAGATGACAATTTCTCTCGGGTGGGCGCGCACGAAATTGGAGAAGGTCGCCAGCATGTCGGAGATCAGCCCGCCGCAGAGTCCGTGGCAGATGCGATACTCGTCCTTGACGGCGACGACCCGGAGGTCGAAGTAGCGAATTCCGGCCGCCAGCTGGGTCTCGGTGTCCTGGTCCTGACAGACGGCCCACTTGAGCACGATTTGCTTGGCGAGTCGGCCGAGTCCGACGAGCGAGGCCAAATTTATCATGCGCGATCCGCGCAGTTCGATGCTGTAGGGGCAGTGTGGATCGAGGGAGTAAGTGCCGCTGTCGTGGGTGCCAGGGAGAGCCACGTGGCAAAGCGGGACGTCCTCAATGGCACTTCGATAGTGAGACATCCAGTCGGCGAGGACCTGGGTCGACTGCAGCTGCTTCAGCGCCGTTGCCAAGAGATTGTCGTCTCTGGGGTCTGGCGGCGACGCGTGATGCGGGCGCTCGGCGAGGGGCGGGTCGGCCTGGTTCTCGGACTGCATCTTCAGAATGTCTTGTTCCGCGGTACAAGGAAGGGCTCATTCGACATTCGCGCTCGGATAGCGCGTGGTGGGCTTGCGCGAGGGGACCGGTGGGTGCGTCGCAAAAAAAAGCACACGTGAGTTTGCGCGTCAGATTTTTTTTTGTGGTATTGCGCGTTGAACGTTCGCGAGCGATTTGTCGCCGGTGGCGCGGGGGCGGCGAGCGAGTCGGACGGACGCGTCAGCGCGAACACGCTGGGCGCGTAGCGAGTGCCTCGGGGTGGGTACGTACAGAAATGTGTTACTGCACGACGTGGCCGCACAATGGTATGCACTATGAAAAGTAAAAAAAAAAAAAAACTGTGTCCATTTGTTCGGCGCCGCCGCTTGTCACACCCCTTTCCCGTTATTCTGCTTCTAAATGCTGAGGAGGAAGTCGAAGAAGAAGGAGAGCGAGAAGAGCATCTCGGAGGGCGAAGAGGCCCTCCTGACGTTGGATAAGGTACGATCAGAGATGCGAGGTACGGGCGGCATGAGCTTTTTCCTGCGTGCCGGGGCAGCCCTCCCGCCTCGCGCGGGTCCGCGGAGGGAGGGCTCGGCGTTCTACCACGCCCTTTTTTTTTCGCGGGGCGAGCGCTGACGGATTCGAAACGCGCAGTCGCAGTTTTCTTTTTACCGATGTCACAACGTCCCCTCCGTGGATAGGCTGGAGGGGAGGTACAAGATAAAGATCGGGAGCTGGACGGATCGCTACTTGATCCTGTATTGCGAATATGTCCTCTATTACGAAGTGGTGAAGGTACGGTGCTTTTCGGGAAAGGAGCGAGTCTGGCGAGAGAGGGAGACTGAGTGTTTCCGCCTTTTAGGGCAGTCCCGTGCCGCACGACGGGGACCTTCCCGTGGGCGCGATCGACTTAGACAAGGTTGAACTGAAGAGCATCAACTTTTGCGAGGAGAAGGTGTCGCTGGGGGGCCTGATTCCGAAGTCGAGCTCGTACGAGAACTGCATCGAGCTCAAGATGGACACCGGCAAGAAGGTGTACGATATTTTGATACAATTCGACTCGGAGGAGAACACGCGCACCTGGCTGAGCGTGTTGAGAGCTCGGTGCAAGAACATCCAGACGATCAAGCCCAAGTTCGACATTGTCGAGGTTCGGGCCACGATCGACATGCTTATCAACAAGTATCCCATCACCAACCACATCAAGTCGGCCCCAGCGAGTGGACAAGAGGAGGCCTGGCTTCAAAACGCGATAGGGTACTGGAAGGCCAGGAACAAGTATCGCAAGGATCTGAGGCGCTCGAAGCTCTTCTCCACGGTCTATTCGACCAGCGTCTGCAGGTACATCGACTGGTTCGTCATGTCGGGCGGGGAGGCGGGCGCGGAGTCGCTGGAGAAAGAGCTGATGATGGCGGAGGACTTGGTGGTCAACGGCTGGAAGAAGAACGCCAGCGAGGGCCTGAACACCTACGAGGAGAAAATCGCGTCCATCAACCCCGAGGATGCCGACACGTGCTACCAAGCTCTGCTGGAGGTGGTCCAGAAGGTAAGGTGCGCGGAAATGTACATCAAGTACTACTCCGAAGTCTATCCCTCGACGGATCTAACCGAGGTGGAGAGCATCAAGTCCCAGTGGTCCTACTTCATCCGCCTCCTGCAGGGCTACTTGGACAAGATCATGGCCAAGCGGCGCGAGGAGTCCGAGGGCGCGCTCAGAAGGCTCGAAGCCGAGAAGCAGTCCGAGAACCTGTTCTGGGACCAGCCCGACGCCGAAGACGACCCGTTCTCAGACATCAACATTGTCAAGCTCTGAACGCTCGTTCAATTCGAGTGGCTCCGCTCGACGCGCGCGCCGATGGCCGCACGTCGTGAAGCGTGTAAAATTCAGTAAACACACCCTCTCTTCGATGCACACCCGGTAGCGCACACTCAACGGCACACGTTCAGTGATGCACTCTCAATGACCTCCATGTTCAATGACGGTGACGCTCAACGAGGCGGCCGAGATGCGTGTATTTTAATAGAACGCGTTCGACGGCGACAAAAAACTTTCTTGCGTACCTTCGTGCGCGCCCTGGCGCGCGCGTGACACGTCCGCGAGCGAGAGGGGGCGCCGATCCCGTCGCCGCGAAGAGAAAGGGGGACAAGAGAGGAGAACTTTGTCGCCTCTGTTCAAACATGTGGCCAAGCTTTGAAAACCTCTAGTAGAAGCTCAATGACAACACGCATCGACCCATCGTTCATGGCAACCACGTCGAACGTCTCTTTGTACGTTTGCAGAAGACTCTGTTCGAAGTGGTTTAAGAACCCGATTTTGATGACGTTCGCCTCTCGAGGAAAGCATGACGCGAGGTGCGCGTCGCCGATGTGGTCCCCCAACAGTATGACGTTGATCTCTTCCGGGGGGAAGTCGTCGAAGTGCTTCCGATAGCTGGCGTCGACAAATTCTCTGAAACTCTCCAATTTGTTCAAGGAGTGGATGACAGGTTTCGAAAAATCTTGTACGCGTCCACCTTCGTCGAAGACAAGGTGGTTTGCGCCGATTTCCAAACCTCGCGTCACCGATGAACTCGGGGCGTGCACCTCCAGCAGCTTCTCAATTACTTGCGATATACCCGCCGAGAGCACCAAGAAGGGGACCCCGAAGAGCTGGCACAGTCGAAGCAGGTGAAACGTTCCTTGACGGAACGAGACGACGGCTTTAGACGCGACCTTCTCTAGCACCTCCATGCTCACGTTCTCCCGAGTCAGTCTTGTGAAGAAGGACGCGAACCACTCCTCTAGATACTCCACCTTTTCGGCGTGAGACAGGGTATCAGAGAATTCGTACGCGACGTATTTCTCGTACTCCTCCTGAGTCTTCTTCACGAAGTCCCTGCTGAAGTACGCCTCGTCGTTGAATACGGAGAAGGTGGTGGCGCCATACACGAGCTCTCCGTTCACTGCGAAGGGAGGGTGCGTCAGCCGCTCGAAAAGGGGGGAAAAGGTGGGACATCGGCGTGACTGGCAGGGGGCCTTTCGCTTTCTGGGCACGCGCATCCTTCGTACCATTCACGTTTTGCGTGGTGAGCGTCTTATCGAAGTCACTCAAGACGATCAGGGGTCCGCGGAGCATTCTTTGCTTCTTTGCTTGAAGGGTTTGAGGAGAGGAAACGATGAGGTCACTTTCGGGCATGCTTCGCACGAGCCTATCCGCAAACGAGATGGCCTGCCTGGCGGGTAAATCATCGTCAAAAAGATTTGAGTCTTCCATGAGTGACGCAGACGCCTTTATGGCGCGGTGCTGGCCGGAGGAACTCATTTTCAAAAAAAAAAAATTATTTCCATTTTGTCTCAACAAATTTTCACTAACATGTCAAAAATTTGGGAGTCGTTTCGTCCTCATCGCGCGCGCCTGGCGGACGTGCTGCACAAGGCGGCCGTCACGGCCATAGCGCTGTACAGTGGCTATCTTTTGATAAATACCGGCATCATGTCCTACAACTTTTACAACGTCCACGTAGAGAACAAAGTGCGTGTCGCTTCGTCGCTGCGCGCGTAGGGTCTCCAAAACTGACGCGAATTTCTTGACAGAGGAGACAGGCGGAGCGTCAGAGAGAGACGTCGAGGATTTTAGAGACGCCCACCGGTGCTTAGCCGCGTTTAGGAGGCGAGTCTGTGAAAGAATAAAAGATTATTTTTTTTTTTTCGTTTATGTGTTCGTTCAGGGCGCGCGTTTGCATCGTTTTATCGAGTCTGAGGATCGACTGCGAGGCGCGGTTTGGACTCGCTGCTGCCCGTCCGAGGGGTGAAGAGCCGTCTTTTCTTCAGGTTTGAGAGGAGTTTGAGCGTGAGGGAGAGAAAGGGCCCTTTTTTGGTGATGAACTTGCCTTCGTGAAAGGATTCCCTGTAGTCTTTGAAGACGATGTTGAGGACGAACCCGTAGAGGAGGATGATAGACATTTGCATGCACGCTACGGTGTTGAAGCCCATGGAGAAGTCGAAGTCGTGGAAGTAGAGGACCCAGGTGTCCGTGTATAGCGTGTGTGTATGTGTGGTGTTAGGGGGGGTGACATGGACGAGGGCGGGGGGAAGGTAGTAGTAGGAGGTGGGGAGGATGGAGACGCGCAATCGGTCGGGGAAGGCGAGTTCGCAGTCCATGGAGTAGAGGAGGTGGGTGAAGGGAGGGACTGAGAGGGAGAGGGTGAGGGTGGAGTTGTGGTGGGAGGTGGGCGAGTACTGGACGTGGGTGGGGTGGGACGAGTTGGAAGAGTTGATGTAGGGTTGGAGGGTGTGGATGTAGAGAGGGAGATAGGGAGGGGTGGGTTGGTGGTAGAGGATATGATAGGTGTGGTTAGAGTGGTTTTGGATAGAGACGATGAATTGTCTGCCGTGACGGAGAGTGGGGGAAGAGACCCAGCGGGTGACGATCACAGGTGGGGGGGAGGGAGAGGGGGGAGGGAGGGGAAGAGATACGAGGGTGAGGTGATTGGACAGGGTGGAATAGAGGTCGACGGGGACGGAGGTGGAGGTAAGTGTAGGGTGGATGTGAAGTGTGGAGTGAGAAGAGAGCGAACAGACGTCTGGGGGAGATATGCTGGAGAGGGTAGTGATGTCCCACGGAATAGATGAGGGGACCCGAGTATTTTTGCGGACGAGGAAGGAGAAGGAGAGGAGGAATTTTTTTGAAGACGGGGTGGGGAAGTAATGGAGGGAGAGTGACGAGTAAGTGGATCGGAGGGATGTGGGAGGAGATAGGATGGATGCGATACCAGATTTGAAGTGACAGGGCAGCCATTTAGAGAGCGAGTCGAAGTTTTCCGTACAGAGGACTTCTGGAGATAAGAATCCTCGTCTGAAGTTTTTACTCATAGTAGATGATGAGGGTTGAAGGTGGAACATATTGTATCTAGGATAGGTTTGGTAGTAGGTGTTTTGGTCGAGCCATTTGTTGCTGGTTCTACTGGGCACGTTGTTGTAGAAGGGTTCGATAGAACCGCAGATGTACTCAGAAAGGATTTCAGCGGTTGACTTCCAGAGTTGATCGGTGCTGGAGGGGGGAGGGTTTTAGAAGGGGGAAGTGGCGCTTGAGGGATTGGCAGATGATTGAGAAGGGCGCACGTACTTGGTCGACGACTCAGGTTGGTAGTATGCCCACAGCTCTACACCTTCAGGAGCAGCGATAGAGGGTGCATACCACTCATCCCATGGCCACGCTCCCTGCAAGGTGTTTGCAGAAGGAAGGAGTTAGGAAGGGTGGAGAGGTAGGGGAAAAGAGGTTTGGACTTACCTTAGTGATACGCAATTGAAACTCTTCTATGGACAGGCGGTGGACGAGCTGTCCTATTTCCCTCGGGAACAGCTTGAAGTGCCGCGCTGCGGGGGGAGGGGGAATAGTCTCGTTAAGTTGGTGGAAATAAAAAAAAAAAAAAAAAAAAAGCGAACCTGAATGGTCTCCATCGTAGTCAAAGCCGAACCGGAGATCGAGAATGAAGTACCCGTCGACGGGGAGGGGGTAAATGTGTAGCTCTTCGCTAAACTCGGAGCTAGCGTGTTGGGTGAATAGACAGACGCCGAGCAAAAGCAACAGGGCTTGGGGAAATGGTCCCATTTCGCGAAGCCAGAGCAGAGATGATTGGGACGGGGCTGCAAGGGAGTGTCAAAAAAAAAAAAAAAGTTTGAGCGGGGCAAAGGGGTTTTTATTCGCTCTCTCTGTGCGAGCGCTAAACCGGAGTGTTTTCAAAAAGGCATGAGCTACGAGTTGACACAAAAGGTGCCTGCCCAGGTACATTCGAAGTTTAACCAGATGAGAGAAAACTACAAGAAACTGGTCAACGAGCTGTACAAGATCGAGTCTCAGAGCAGCGAATATAAGTGCGTGACGTGTCTCTGGTTGCGCGGTGCGTGAGCGTCGGGCGCTTCCTTGAGGGAGGTTAATTTACCGCGAGCTGACTTGTGTGTTTATGGCTTTTACCTGGCACAGCATCGCCTTAGGCGCCATCGAGAAGCTACCGCCAGAGCGCCGCTGCTTTCGACTGGTCGGGCAGACACTGGTCGAGCACAGCGTAAAGGAGGTAATTCCTGTTATCAAGGAGAGAAGGAAGGAAGTACGCAAAAGGGGAAGGTTTTTTTTGATGTGCTTTCACGAAAAGGAAAAGGCTGTCTGGCTGACTTTTGTCACAAAAGCTGTTGGAAATGCAGAAACAACTCCAGGACGAGGCAGATAAGTTAGAGGCACAGACGAACAGCTATGCCCTGGAACACGGGCTCATCAAATAGCAGGGGGCGCCGATACACGCGGTGATAGATTGAACATGTGTGTGTATGTGTGTGGATATATATATAAAACCGTGTATATGTATGTCACTCTCTAGTGGATCTTTCCTACAACTTTTTGGTTGTTTTTTTCCCACTCCCCTCCCTCAGGAGTTGGTGTGGGGCGCATTTGTGTAGTGTCAGCGATGCGCGCTTTCTGCGCAGGGATGTCCTAAAAAAAAATTGACACAAAACGAGTGACCATTTTGCTTGGTCCTTCTATACATGAGGACTATTGCTTGTAAAGAATGACTCACGTGCTGTCGCATCGCACGAGTCAGATCCCGGTGCTGAAACTGGAGGGTACTGAATGCGAATTCAAGGCGAAACGGGTACGCGGTGTCGCTCGTTGTGCATAGGCTTGCTCAGCGAGCTGCGACAGGACCCGTTTTTTTTTTTTTGACAGTGAGGCGAATTCACAGGCTCCCGAGTACGATGGCCTGCTCCGTGTAAAGGACTCTGCCTTCAGCCTGTCCTTTACATACAGGTACTGTCGGCTCTATTACACTGCACTGTATATCTATGACCGGAAGAAGCGAGTCAAACCTACGTGCGCAATCGATTTGAACGACGCAGTAATTGGGGCATCGCTGAATAAGCTGAGGCTGAGGATCATTGCGAAAGGGGTGACATACCACATGAAAGCACGCACGGAGACGGATTTCTCTCGTTGGCTAGAAGCGATACGAGAAGCGAGGGAAATAAAGGAGGACGACGAAATTGTGCTGAAGGTGTACTTTTTAGATGGCGCATTCATTAATGTGAATGTCACGGACGAAACTACGGCGGAAGACGTACGTTTTTTTTTTGTCAATAAACTCACGCCGCCTCGGTCGTGGAGAAGGGGACTAACGAACGCTCTGCGAGAAGCTGTGGAAACGCATCTGCGAAAGGCTGTCACTGGAAGATGATTGCAGGCCCAGCTTTTTCATTTGGGCCATCGGGTCAAGACTAGGTACGTTTGGCTCCGCAGCAGCCGAGTACCTCAAGATTTTTGTGAACTGACGGACACTTTTTAAGAGGTACTATTGCGGAATTACGACAAGATAAAGGATGTACTGAGAGACTGGAATGAGAAGTACGTGCCACAGTACTCTGACAACCTTGAGAGCCCCCCATTCGTGGTCTTCAGGAGGTCACCATTTTCGCAGATTGAGAGGGAGCTGCAGTTCCACAGCGAAAAGGCGATTTACCTGTTGTACTCTGAGGCGGTTTTTGTGTTTTTGATTAACGGCTACTACACGTCTCGAGACCAAAGGCATTACCTTTCCGGGCTGATCGCGCATGTGCTGTTCGGAGACGCCAAAGAGGGGCTAGAGGCAGAGTACCGTCACTCCCTGCCCAAGCTAGTGCCAGGCTCTGCGAGGGCGTTGATCAAGCAAAAGAAGGGACTCAAGGAGGTGAGAGCGGTTCAGGTCGAGCATGCGAAACACAGAGGCACGCCTCTTGAGGCCATTTACAGACAGTTTTTGAAAGTGGTGCAGGCCCTGCCCTACTATGGGTCGGTCTTCTTTTTTGTTCAAGATAACACCGTCGACAAATCCGGATATTTCGTCGGTGACAGCGATATTATGTGTTTAGGTGTCAACCAACTCGGCATTCACTTCTTCATCAAGGGGAAGCACAAATTTTCTCACCCCTGGGAAAACGTATCCTATTGGAGGATGGACAAGTCAACCAAGAGATATTTGTATATTTTAGTTCGGGCGAAAAAAAACGTCTATTACGTCTTGGAGACTCCCGCCTGTCTCCTTATTAATAGCTACGCCTCCAGCATGATTTGGCGTAGAAGACTAATGGATCTGGCATTAGCTAACAAATAAAAATCTATCTAGTCTCTGGGCTCGGAGTTTCCCTGGACTCCTAGAAAAAGTCGAAAATAATTTTTTTTCAATGAAACAAACTCCTACTGAGGGCTTATTTTTTTTTAAGGTCTTGGTTTTTTTTTACGCCCCTTTTATGAAGGCATTCCCTGATGCAATGGTTTGCAGCCTTGGTGGCTGACCCTTATGGATATCTCTAGAATCATTTGTATGGCCTGCAAATTCTGCAAGCGGGAATGGCGGATCCTCTTCCTCATCACCTGCAGTGCCATACTGTTGAATGGGTACTTAACTTATCGGTGCCAGAGAAGTACCTACAACCCTGTTCAATATCTGCGTAAGGACATCCCGTACCGAACGAATAGAACGGCAAATAGGGTGTCTCGCAGCTCAGGAGAAACCATGAACCTTGATAACAGCAAAAATCAAGAGTACAAAACGGTTTACATGTCCGATTTTCTCAGTTCCGGCGCAACATCTTCATCTGATTCACCTTCCAGATATCAAGCACGTGAGAAAAACAGTTCAAAACAATACACTTACGATCTATTAATAGTCCATACCAACTCTATACTTAGAAACCCTCAATTTAAAACCGATATCAAAATCGTCGATACAATCTTCTTGTTTTCCGTGTGCCTAATAGATTTGTTATACCTATATAGATGTGGATGCATGTTCTATGCATACCGAAAAACCATCTATCAGTTCTTTTTTAATTTCATCCTCCTGTTTCTGATACTCATGTTCGATCTGCTCTTCTCCCTGAACACCTTAATCAATAGCTGCAACTTTCTGGTAGTATCAGAAATCTCATCCATCTTCTTTATCGCGTGGGTACGTCATTTAATTTCAAATATGCGTACCCCTTCCAATGTGCTCGACGCTTCGAAGCAGAAAAAAAAACTAACGCCAGACTCTTAGAATATCTATTTACTCTCTTCTTCTGCCGTAATCGTACGTACTCCCATGTCTCTTCGCCCATAAAAAGACTAAGAGCATCCCCTGTCATCCATATTAGTGTATTTATGCATCCTCTAACTGAACAGTTGGACCTTCAGTCAAAATACAAAACCTCCAAATACTTCAAAGTACTCTTTCTTGCCTTCATTTTCGTATTAGCGACATACACTGTCTACCTGCACAATCGAAGAAACATACCATATGTCACAGGGTACGCAATTCAGCGATCAACACAATCATGAATGACATTTTACCGTTAAAAAAAAAGCGCTAACTGACATCGCTCAGCTGTCAATGTGTAAACGAATCTCTCAAATTTTATTCGCACTATGCAATCATGTTCTTATTGTTTCTAGCTATCTCTGTATTGGCCATCATACCCTCCACATTATACAACCTTTCTATGCGCGAATCCGACTTAATTTCCTTGGTTTATATCCAGTCGTTGGCTTCCGTCATTTCCTATCTGGTCTTCCGACACTTGCTTAGTCACATAGACGTCTTTTATCACATAAAAGCAGATATAAAACCTCATCTCTCTGTCGTCTTCCTCTTGATGGAACTGTTCTTCACCTCTAATATAAGCCCCAAAATACCCCAATTCAACCATATGGACTACTGGAAAATAGTTTGCGATTCTTCCGACAGCACAGACACCTTCGAAACAGATTCAGATGACTCGGATGACCTCTACATAGAGTTACTAGATCCAAAGACATAAATATCCCTAAAAAATTCAAAAAAAAAAAATCATACCTAAAATCTACTAAAAATACACTACTTTTTTCCCCTTTCTCTGACATTATTGCATCCCCATTCTCAGCCACCTCAAATCCTGCTCTGCATCTCATCTAAATCACAAAAACTACAATATGGATGCCCCGTCTACTCCCGAAAGCCTAGACCTGCCCACCAATCCTCCAACAAATGACGTCCCTCATCCCCATGTCCTCAATGCTGCCAGCTCTCAACTAAACGACCCCTCCATCACTCCAGACTGGATCGCTCAACTCATAAAAAACATCAAAATGCTTCAAACTCTCCACTTCTCGCCTCAACATGTCTAGGTACGAAAATAAAAAAAAAAAAAAAAAAAAAAGCTCACCCCCTTCCAGTATCCCTCCACCGACCGCCTTGTCAAAATCCCTAGTCATTTCCTAGATGCATGTGATCAACCTTTAACCCTCGTAAACATAGTCAACATACTCCTGGAGTACAAACACGAACCTTTCGACCTCGACTTCAATCTACATTCTTCGGACGTCCAACTTGGTGCTTATCGCCACCTTCACCTCCAACTTCGACAAAGAGGATATTGGAAACTCCCAAAAGTCCTGATTTCAGATGAAATCCAAATACCTGACCGAAGAAAACAACTCTCCCAACTCATCCTAACCTTGGGCGGGACTATCGCCTCCTCAGACGTAGAGGATGACATAAAAAGTGCTACGCACTGTATTGTCCCAAACCAAACGGATTATATCCGCCCTGCCAACGACAAACAGGAAACTGATGACTATTTAAAAATTCACCGATGGACTTCTCCTAACTCTTTAGATCATTTCCTTCCTAAGTGTCAACTTCTTCCTGCAAAAGGCACCAAACATCAACAAATATCACATGTCAAACTCAAGAATGCAAATATCATCCTTGTAACTGAAAATTGGCTCCTAGATTCTGAAAAATTCAACGAATGGATGAACGAAACCGACTATGACCCAGAAACCACTCTGGACCCCATCATAAACAAAGGCCCATATTATTATTATCCCTCTTCAACGTCCTGCCCCCAGCCATCAAAAAAACGTCTATCTGAATCACCCCCCCCTTCAAAAGATGCAAAGAAAAAAATCAACGACCACATCATCAGAAATATCCAAATGGGACTTTTCAATTCTTCTGATAACCCAAAAGAAACATCTCATGATAATTCTCTTCGTAAAAAATTATCCTTAGATCACATCTCTCCTACTCTAGCCTTTCCCCATCACTCAACTTGGTTCTCCATGAATTCCATTCATGAGAACGAGAAACTTGCACTTCCAGAATTCTTCGTCCCCAATTGTCTTGCCCGATCCACCAACAAAACCCCTGAAATCTACCGAGAATATCGAGACTTCATGATATACACCTACCAACAAAACCCCTCTCAGTACCTTACCTTTACCGCCTGTCGTAGAAGCCTTGCCGGAGACGTCTGCTCACTTATCCGTGTCCATGATTTCCTCGAACACGTCGGACTCATCAACTATGCCGTCAATCCGACCGAGCTCCAAACCAACCTTTCTTCATCACTACCTAAACCAAATGTCACCCACGATAACCAAGTATTCAACCCACCACCAAACCATACCGATACACTCTGCTCTAACTGCCTCAAGCCCATCTCCCATCTCTGTTCCACCTGCACCCAAGACTTCTCCAACACCAACTGGTCTCACCAAGAAACCCTGCGACTTTTAGACGCACTGGATCTGTACGGCGAAGATTGGCCAAAAATTTCCCAGCATGTCGGATCCAAAACCATAGACGATTGCATACTCCACTTCCTGAGCCTCCCCATCAACGATGACCTTCCCTCTTCTATTAACGATGATCACCAGACATCACCAAACGCCACCAAACACCACCTCCTTTCAAACTCCAACCACCCTGTTCTGTCTCTTCTCAACTTCATAAAAGAATCTATCCCACATCACGTGGCCTCCTCTTCCATTCAAGCTGCACTTCATTCTCTCCTCGAATCCTTCAACCAAGAACCTACTTCCCCTGTTAAACATGTTAATACACAACCTTTGCCTTCTCTCTGGTCCAAAATCCAAGCCTCCTCCCTTGCCTCACTCGCCCTCTCCTCCTTCAAAGCCTCGCTCCTCTTCGAAAAGGAGGAGCGAGAAATACAACAACACGTTCATCAACTTATCGCAATGCAATTCCAAAAACTAGAACTCAAGCTCAAGCAATTCGACGAACTGAAATGCATCCTTGACGCAGAACGAGCCAAAATAGAAGATGCACAAAAGCAACTCTACGCTGAACGCCAACGCTTCTTAGAAGAAATGAAGTAAGATCATGTAAACAGTCTGCGGTTCAAGAAGCATTTTGCAGCTAATGAATATAAATATTACAAGAAAAAAATTTTCGGCTGCTATTTCATGATCCCTTTCCATGCGAGTACTTTGAATTCTATCGAAACATGTCTCAACCAATACTTCTTTGACATCCTGTGCATATAATGGATACATGTATCTACTGCACCCTTCGATGACCTTGCTCCAACTGCTCTTAACCACTAAGCCGTCTTTGTACAAAAAAATTGTGTATTTGAAAAATCTCCAATTTCGCGTTTTGTGACAAATTCACTGTATTTTTTTCTAGTTATCGCCTCACACCAATACCATGAATACGCTAAACCCAGGCCTTAGCAAAACCCAAATCATCAGGTCGTGTCGGGATACCCTACGGCGTTACAGACGACTCCATCTGAATGGCGTCAAAAATAAAAAATGGTACAAGCTCTAAATTGTTAAAACACACACATATTGCGCGCTTCTAATGTTTAGAATGCTCCAGGGACGATTCTATGAAAGACTACATTCAGAATCAATATCGTAATCAGACCAACCCAATTCAGAACCGTATAATGCTGAAGGCACTTAACCTTGGATTCAATATTTTTACTAAACTCAATTCAATAAAAAAAATTCAGTCACATTGAACATGTTTTTAAACGTGTGTATATTATGTGCAGCTCGCGTGCATCAATCAAAGGCTCTTTGAAAAGTCCGCTTTTTTTTCTGGCCAAATGCCAAACTGGGTCTTGACTACACCCGTGTCAGATGACTCTTCTTACGAATGCCCAGCCTTGGACGTGATGACTGGGCTATGCAACAAAAAAAATTGTCGTTTTTTTCGTCAGTTGAGCAAATTTCTAAACGGAACCTGAATATAAATTTGTGTATGGTTGCTGATAACTTGACGTTAAACCGTGTAAAATTGAGAGCACACAATTGAGTGCTTTCGAGTTACTGCGCAGAGAGATCATGATGAGAGTTTACCTTAAACTTTGACATCCACAAAAATTTTCGCTAATTGGTGCTGTGCGCATAAATTACAACAGCGGAATGACAGATGAAAGTGCGAATATGACAGATTTAAAAAAAATGAGTATCATTTTACCTGTGACGAAATCAGTTTCGATGTCTAATTCTATTTTTCGATTTGTTGTATGTACAAAATGCAACAATTCGATTGTGTGCCAATCTCCCAATGAAGTTACGAGAAATGTGCTATTAGGAACATGTGGACATATTCTGTGTTTGAAGTGTTTTAGCTTTGTACCAAACACGTGCATTGCGTCTGTACAGGATTGCTGTCCGGTGTGTCACGAGTCTGTCACAATAAGACAACTGAGCATCTTAAATGCAACGCATATGGTTGAGCTGTTGGCAACAACAGTATCGATGTTGATGGAGAAACAAAAGGAGATGGAAAGACGTTGCAGGTGGATGAGTAGCGGACAAGACGAAGGGTGTTCATCGGAGCCATGTTCGTTGATTACAGAAGAAAAAGGTATTATTGGTACAGGTGGGTTGAGAATGCCAGTATTTAGTTTGAAGAGTCAAGAAATGGATCAGATTGGTATAGCAGAGAAGCCTACGTTTGCAGAGGGTGACGGTATTAATAGGGCTTGGGAAACCGTATCGAGTGAAGAAGGTAATAAACTGGGTCATATCAGCGAGGCGGAAGAGACAAAAACTGATAGAAGGAGGGGCACAGGGGGACTTTTGGTGCATCCGCTGAAGAGCATTTACGAAAAGTTGGCACAAAACGGATTTAAGAAATTATCATAGCAAGGGGCTTGTATAGAGATGATTAGCGTGAAATCAGCAGCACCGATGAATAGAGAGAGTAGGTATTGATGGGAATAAGTGAGTGAAATTATGATTTGCTAGGCTTGGAGGTTTTTTTAGGGAGAGTGAATTTTTTGTATGGTAATTATTTTTTTAGACATAAGGCGGTCTAACGGAGTTCAGAATAGAAAGCTCTGTTTTTGATGTGTTTGAGTCGTGTCGTGGTTAGGAGATGCGTATCTTTTGCGTACTTCCCTATCTTTTTCTAGGAGATGAATTTTCTGCTGCGACTCGACGTACCTTAATACAGTACAATATCAGACATCTTTTGAATGCCAGCTATCCAGAATCTGGAAATCATTTCGAGCATGAGAAACAATCATACACGTATTTTTTTGTTGAATTGTATAATACCTCTACGGATGACCTTGGAATGTATTTGGACGATACGAACGGATTTATAGGTATGAATTGCGGGGTGTATTGCCGCGTATTTTTACGTGTGTATTGTTAAGATTTTATGTTTTGAGCGTCAAAAACGAGAACGCGTTTGATTGCGAAGTTTGACGTCCGATCACGCGCTCGTCGACCACTGAAGAGATTGTTGTAGTCTTCTGTAATTTTGAGCGCTGCAGAATGCGCAGACAGAAATTGATGCATGTTTAGAACGTCCAGCCCTGAGGAGCAGGCACACATACGCATGAGGCTGACGAGTGACTTTGCTTTTCTAGACAGCTGTAGGAGAAAGGAGGAAGCTGTGTTGGTGTACTGCAAGACGGGGATGAATCGTTCAGTGAGTGTTGTAATAGGATATATGATGTACAAATATGGCAGAGGGTTGGAAGATATGATGGGAAAGATAGAACGTTTATTGGGGCAGAAGGCAAGAGTGAGGCAGGAATATTTGTTGCAACTAGCGGAGAAGGGGAAAAGTTGGGAGAGGGAAGGGGGCGACGAGGTGGTATTAGGAGAGGATGGATTTGACATTACGGAGATCGAAAAAGGTGTGAGAGAGAGACTAAGGTGGTGGGTGCGAGGAGCCGACGAAGAGGTTGAATGGGTGAAAGATGTCAGGAGGAAGGTGAAAAAAATACGGGGATGGGGAAAAATGATAAGAGAAGTATTATTTGATGAAATAAGGAATAATTTGCTGGTTTCTATGGAGAAGGTGCCTATCATGTGGGGAGAGTGTACAAGCGCAGGTGTGATGAAGAAAGATATGGAATACTGGATAGATAGAATGAATCAACTGATAGATAAATCAAAATTTTTGGCTGTACAAATTTTTCGTTCATCTTATGATGCGAATTATGAAAAGATTTTATTTGAGGAATTGCATGAATGGCTATGCAGGGCATACAAGGCGATTGGGAGAGGAGAAGAAGAGAGGAGTGCAGTAGACGAAGTCGAAAAGATTCTTTGGGTATTAGAATGTTGTAACTATTCAACATCCGACGCAATCGACACATATCAGAAAAAGTCAATTACAAGACTCTTAAGTTCGGTGTCTGAACATTCATATGAAAAAAATAGAAAAAAAATTCTTGACTTGGAAATTCAAATTCTAGAAAGGATAGAAACTGCATCAGTTTCTTTATCCACTATCCGCAGAATGATCCAAGATATTCTATCTAATTTAGAATATCAAAATCATCTATCAGAAAAAATCTCAATTACCATATTCCATATTCATCCAAGCTTTCTTCCATCTTGCCTATCTCTTGTCCCATCATTTCTTCTCCCGCCGTCCCTTTCATCGATGTTCGATTCATTTGTGTACTTTTTTCAAAAATCAAAGCCAGTTTTCATCATATCCGATCTTGGCTGTGCTCATCTCACCCTTCGACTCAATAACGCAAAATACCATCTGATCACCACTACTTCTATTATGCTCATCCTCCTTGCTCTTGATTCACATCCTCCTGACGCAGCATGTATTAGTTATGCCTCATTACTTCTTTCTACACGTCTTTCGCCTCGATTGTTCGATAAAAATCTCCACTTTCTCCTTCACGGCCCCGAGAGCGCACGAAAACATTGTCCTGGCGGGCTTCTCTGTAAGTCCGGACACCCTGCTCGCTTTCATCCGGATGACACCTTCTGGCTCAATCAAAGCTTTTCGAGTGATGCTCGAAGAATTGTTCTGAAAGAACCACGTCGCCAATGCCCCTCGGAGCCGTAGTGTGACCGTGATGCTCATATCTCAGGCCTCGTGCAATCGAATGGTATTCTGAAATGAGAATGAGAGAAACCCGGTACAACATTGTACCGTTCATAGTGACACGATCTGAGGTGCGAAGAATTCAAGCCGAGCAAAGAGGTATACAGATATGCAATGTTTTTGAAGGATGTTTCTACATGTGAAGTCTTTTTAGCTGCCAGTTGAAAAAGGTTCGTGAGTTAGGTTAGTCCAGTCTGGGATGTTTTTTCTCTTTTCCAAGTATTCATCTCTGGTAATTTTATTGCAGTCGAACTCTATTTCATCTTGCAGAGCCATGCTCGAGTAGATCCAGCTGAGGTAGCGTCGATGGAGTCGTTTGCTTTCTACGAATCTGAATTTTCCTTGCAATGTGCGCAATGGCGGAAAATTTTGCAGGAGCGAGTTTAGTTCTTCGCTGAGGCGTTTCTGGAATCCAGGGAAGCAAGCCCCGCCGCCCACACACAGGATGTTGCTGACCAATAGCGTTCTTGTATCTATTGGCGCATTGTGAATAGACTCGAGGATGGCGCGTGGAAGGTTCGCCTCTGGAGACTCGAACAGCACAGTGGTGGCTTCAGAGCGAATATGCGGTCTTATTTGAATAGAGTGAGCATCAGACACAATGAGGGTGATGCAGGAATCCGATACACTGCATGTGACAGGTTTACTAAATTTGGATGGCACAAAACAAAAGCGTCTAGAGATTTTTTCTAAGACTTTTGGGTCAATAGGTGCTAGAGTACGTTCTTGTTCGTTTTGAGTAAGTTCTGAAGAGGTGAGCGAAGGATATGTTTCCAGCAGTTCACCTAGGCGTTCATGGACGTGGAGGGCACCGACGGGCGCGACGCGGAGGGCGCACGTCAGTGCAGAACCGAAGACGATGGGAAGGATAGTCGTCGTCGAATGACCTACGTCTACAACGAGTGCGCTATGAAGGCGAAGGGCAAAGGGAGAGAAGGGTTGATGGTAGAGGAAAAGCAAAGAAGGAACCTTGAAGAGCAGAGGTGTTAGACCTATGTGTGTATGTATATGGTTTTATTTTACGTACACGAAGTCTCTTAAGGAGGATGTAAGTGATAGATTCTTTGAATTTAGAAGAGGTGAGTATGTTTTCCAGGATAATTACGTGTACATTGTGTGGGTTGGTGAGGAGGTATTTGAAGAAGATGGTTTGAGTGAAACGCGTTATGGATTCTAGTGCGGATGAGAACGTGGTTGAGTTATTCAGGAGTTTGATAAGTTGTGGATAGGAGACATGGGATGGGTGAGGAGTGGTAGAGAGGTTGTAGTTGCTGGGAATTGACCATCGAGGTTCGGGTTCTCCGACGTATCCGCAAAGTGTTGAGAATGATCCGAAAGATAGGATGGCATGAGGTGAGTGGGTTGTTGGATGCATAAGAGATGAGGGGTGGTGGTTTTTTTTTAAGAGGTGCTCGATTTTTTTGCGGAGTAGAGTTAGATATATTTTTGGAAATAGCGGCGCGATATGAAGCCGTAGGTGCGAAGATGTGTTAGATGAGTGTGCTTCATTATGCGAGGGGTGAGGCAATACATAGAGCTGACGAGGAAAATGAGGAACACAGGACGTCCGGACAGTCTTCGCACTACTGGTGCGGATATTGCGAATTGTATATCAAAGATAGCGCAGTTGTACGAGGGAAAAAAAAGGTGTAGGTGAAAAAAATAATAGTCTCATTCGTCGTGTGTAAAAAATAGGTGAGGCGTCAACATGAGATAGGGGCGAAGCATCGGTCGAATGTGCAGAGGAAGTTGGACGAGATGTGTCGCAAGAACGAAGTGGTGAGGGTCACAGAAAACGTGGAAGAGAAGAAGAAAGAAGAGGAGGAGGACAAGTCGCTGACGGAGGCCATGTTTCCTGGTAAGTGGGAGGAAGTTACAAGTATTTACAGTGATTATTATCGACCTTCAGAGGAGGATTCTGAAAAGAAGGTGACCGCGATCAGAGAGGTAGTTCCTGAAAGATATCGTTTGACAAGAAGCGTCGACGTTAATTTTCAGTTTAAAAAAAAAAAGTTAAATAAAAATGTCAGAAAACCTTTATCGGAGAGTTAAAGGTTTTTTATTTTAGCATTGTGTAGTACCCAACACTGGAAATGCCTTCTCATCCATTGTATCTATGATACCTTGATACGGTTGATCCTGAGCAGCTGGACGGGAACGCTCTTCTTGATAGTTCGTGTTTCTGCGGACTTTTCCTCTGGGTCTCGCGGGGTTGAAGGGCTTTGATTTGGGCAGAATGTCGTCGAGGGGGACGAATCGGCGCCCGCTAGCGGGTTTCTGCTTCTTCTTGTTCGAGTTTGGTGATTTTTTGAGGGCGGCAGGAGTGGGTTGCTTGTACCAGTCGGCGACGACTTTTCTGGGGCTTTTTGGAGGAGAGAGTAGAGCATCCGCTTCCTTTTGTTTTTCCTGTTGTTGGATCATATATTCTGTATAGGAGATGGCATTTGGGTGCTTCAAGAAGAGAGTTAGCGGCAGATAGTGTGGATTGGTGTCTTTTTTTTTTTTTTTTGTCTCAGACACAAAGTTTCATGCATGGCGAAGAGAACATGCCTCTTCCCTGGGCTCAGAGGGCTTAGGTAACATAGGTTTCATCACGGTGTGTGGATTCAGAAGGATTTTCTTAGGAGAAAAAACGTACTTCTGGACAGGATTCCTTGGGAGGATCTGGTTGAGAGGCGGCGGGTGTGTTTTGTTCGTGTTGGTAGAGGACTTCAATGGGTTCTTCAGCGACAGTGAGTTGTTGGTCTATGTCGTTGCGGATGCTTCCCCAGTTGTGAGATCCCGCACCGCCCTTTTTGAGTTTGTTGAGACTAGAGTTTTGTGTGAGTCTAAGGTATGGGGTTAAAAAAAAAAAGAAAAGAGGGCGTACGGAATGCCGCTCCCGGGGTGTCTGTCAAATTCGCGTTCCCTTGGGGTGCCTAGTTGCGTGCGAGATACTTGATGCCCCTTGTTGACAGATCTGTGGATGGGGCCATCGTTTCGAACCACGGAGGGGATGTTATAGTCGGATGGTCCGACGCCCTTTGAGACTTTGAGAGAAAAAGGAGTCAGTTGTTCGTATATATGCCACATGCATCACGGCGAGTAGAGAGGGGTGCAAGGACTCGCCGTGGCGTACCGACTGGAAGGGAGTCATTCTTCGATGCAGTGGCTAAGATACAGGATAGAGGTACGGTTGGTTAGTACGGTTGCAGGTAACGGGAGACTCACAGGTCAAATAGAGCGTACTGTTGGAGGTATTTTGCTTCTTCTTAGAAGAAGCGGAGAAATCTGTTTGTTTTGCCTGTGGAGAAACGTGACGCTTCGGCGAATGAGGAGCGGCAGACGTAGGTTTGGTGTCGCTGACTTCGTTCAGCACGCTGAACATGTTGGTTGATTTGTTCATGGTGCTCGAGATTCTTAGATGTCCCTGTGGCGGGCAACTAGAGAGTAAGCGACCTAAGACAAAGCTACAGCGAGGCTCGTTTAGAGTGATGCAAATTGAGAAAAAAAACAAAAAAAATTTTTGCAGTTATTATGTATATATATACATGGATTATGTGGAAGCTTTTCCAATCAGGGGAAGTCGTTTGGGACGAGAAAGCGAGCAGATACAATGTGTCCGACGAGAATGCAGGAGAAGACAAACACAAGGAGATCTTGAGAGGCACCGAAGAAATCTCGAGAAACGGAGATGAGGCGCATCGCGGCGGTACGTTCGAGGGGGTTAGGACTCGATTTTCGCCTGGAATCCGTCATGACGCACAGGGAGACGCGAAGAAGGAGATAAAGTCGGAAAATGAGCGAGGGATAGCCGAGCACGGCAGCCACAGAGCCGAGGAGGAGGGAGAGGGCGAATTTGAGGGCTGGGCTGTCCAAGAGGGCGAAGTGGTGTGATTTCAGAAGGGAGGGAGCCGGTTCAGAAGGGAGGGAGGAAGAGATGGAGGGGGAGGGGGGGGAGGGGCGAGGGTGCGGGGCGAGGGTGGACGGGGGGGGGGGGATTCGAACGTCTGTCCGGAGGTGATGGCGTCTAGGCGGGATTTGGAAGACTCGAGAATTCTGGCACGCCTGGATGCCCGGCGGCTATCGGCATCGGACATGTTGGTAGGGTGACACAATGGAAAAAAAGTGTAATTGATAAGAAATTTGTTGCTTTTTTAGCACAGTTCTGGAGGTGATTCAAGTGAAAAAAAAAGTATTGATAAAAAATCTCTTCTGCCCTGGTGCGCGATACAATTGAAAAAAAAGTACAATTGGTCTAAAACCCTGACACAGAGTGTCAATCGAGAAAAAAGAGTGCGGTTGACGTGAAAATTTTTTTACGGTGCGGAGCGCAATTGAAAAAAAAGTACGATAGAGATGAATTTTGTTTCGAGGTAGGTGAGGTGCGCAGCAGACATAGGAACTTGTTGCGGCGCAGGTAATTGGGGGGCGCACGGCAGATGTAGAAATCTGCCGCGATGAGATGGAGAAAGTGAGGTCGACGTAGAGATTTCGGTTTGGCGCGTCGGGAAAAAGCGCGGTGATAAAAAAAAAAAGCGTGACGTGACTGAAAGGTGTAACAGTTGCGAAGGTTTTTCGTTTTGACACAAGTGGATTTTTTTATGGGGGCGGGGCGGGACGGAGAGGGGCCTTTTTTTTGCAGGGCGACGTGGAGACAAGGGAGGCTGGCGCACGCGCGGAGTAGGAGTGAGGCGAGAAAAACGTGCGATGGGTATAAAAAGTTTTTTTTTGTCATTTTTTTGTTTTTATGCGGTTTCCTTCCTTGAGGACGAAGCGATAGGACGCGCGGTTGCTGCTGGGTCCTTTTTTTTCGAGTTTGAGTTTTTTCCTGAGGTCGGAGGAGACTTTGGCGGGACGCTCGTATGGGCCGAGTTTTTTTTCCTTGGTTTTGTTGAGGTCTTTGATGACGACCCAGAGCTGGCAGGAGTTTTGGTCGAGGTCGTGGGAGGTGGAGAGTTGGCGACAGACGTCTTCGGAGGTGGCGTGGCTGGGAATGACGAGTTTCTTTTCGACGTCGTTGATCCAGATAGAGAGTTCGACTTCTTCTTCGACGTGAAGGCCTTTCTCCTTCTTGAGGCCCTTTTGGTTGCATTGGACGAGTTCGATGATGGATTGTCGGCCGTTTTTGGCGTTGACGACGAAGGGGTGTTTGAGGAGTTCGGTGGACGTGGGGCGGTATTCGGGGTTTTTGACTAGGCAGCGAGAGATGAAGTCGTTGAACTCGTTTGACCAGGCGCTGGGACAGTAGAGCTTTGGAGGCGGATCGTTGACGATTCTGAAGACGGCCCTGTGGGGCTTTTCCTCGATGAGGGGAGGGATGCCTTCTGCCATTTCGAGGACCGTGATGCCCAGGGACCAGATGTCGGCTTTGGAGTCATACCCGCTACCCATGAGCGTCTCCGGGGCCATCCAGTAGCAGCTGCCGATGGTCGTGGTGCGCTTTTCATCGCCGATCTGCTGAGCGGAGAGACTGAAATCGGTCAATTTGACCGTTCCGTCAGAACTCAGCAAAATGTTCGCCGCCTTGACGTCTCTGTGGATCTTCTTCAAACTGTGCAAGTATTCCAACGCCTTCAGTACCTGCGTCACGATCTCCGCTATCTGGCGCTCCGTGAAGCAAATGTCCTCGTTCTCCCTCGCGTCAATAATGTCCTGCACGGACCCCCCATCACAATACTGCATCACCACCCAAATGCAGTTGTTCTTATGATAACACCCGTAATACTTCAACGTATACTCGCTCTTCAACTCCTTCATTGTGTAAATCTCCTTCAACGTTGTTACTATGTTCGCCCCCGCCACTGTCATCTTCTTTATCGCCACCACCTTCTTCGTCTCTCTGTGAATGGCCCTGTACACGTGACTACCCGTCTCCTTCCCCAACTCCCCCTGTATCTTAAACACCTTCTCGGGGTCCCTCGACGCAAACTCTCTCTCAAGCTGCTTAATGCTTTCGTCCCTGGTCTGGCTCTCCTCGATCGACTTCTCCCCAGTCCCCCCCACCTTCGCCAAGACCTCTCCTATCGAGTCCTGCGCCTCAATCCCCATCCCAGAGGACGACCCCCCTCCTCGGCAACGGCGCCTCCTGCTTCTCCACCGTTGCCGCTCCACTCCCGCTCTCAAACTCGCTCAACAGCCTGTTGAGCGCCTCTATGGTCCTCTGTATGCTCACGTTCGTCATGCTCTCCACGTTCACGTCGCCCACCTGGTCGCTCTGGAACGACAACTTCGCGTTCGATATCACCTGCAGCACCAAACTCTTCACCGTGTTCGCCTACACTCAAGAGCCCTCTTAGTACACACTCTCACACTCATAAACCCCACGCACACACAACTGCACACACACGTACAATGTTAGTCAGGTTCTGTCTGCACGCCACCGTCAGCAACTCCCCGCACTTGATCGACAGGACCTTCGCGTAACTGACCAACAACTCCTGGTTCCTCGTTTTCACCGCCTTCTCCAACTGCTGCAGTGCGTTTATGGCCTCTGTCGTCGACTCGGCCAAACTCTTCAGGTCCTCGTTCGGCCTTCCCAACTCACTCTCTATCGGCGCGATATCGCTCAGCTTCAAACCCTCCACGAACTGGTTGATGTCCTTTATCCCATTCGCCAACGCCTTGAACTGATTCCGCAATTCCTGTCGCGCCTGGTAGTTCGACGAGCTCACGAGCGCCATCGAAGACCTAACTATCGACGTTATCCTACGCTCGCTCTCCTCAATCTCTCTCAGCGCCTTTCTCCCGGTCCCCGTCGCGCTGTTCAGCTGCCTCTTCACCGCGGCAATCAACTCGTTCACGTCGACCACAATACTCTTGTAAATCGCAGACATTTTCTCAGTATCCTTATCCACGCTGTACGTCAAAAGCTTGTGAATGTCCTTCAAAACGCCAATGCTCGAGTTTCGAATCCTCTGCTTCCATCGCTCTACTTCGTCCGCCTGCATTGTAAAGCAAGACAATACAAAAAAAAAGCAGTGGTTTCCCGCCCCTAGTTGCCAGGGCTGGTCGTCCCTGTGAAGGCGAATTTCCTAAGATAGCTCTAGGCACAACTAAGAGTACGCCGTGAGCGAAACCAGCTCACAGGTATTATGCAGCTAACGAAAAGGACAAAATTGTTCCCGAAAAACGACAATTTTTTTTTTCACCTCACAGTAGGAAAAGAGCCCATAGGACGCTCGCAAAAAAAAAAAAGCCAACACTCCCCCAAAACCCACTCTCGCACCCATCTGTTCCCCAACGGCGCTCAAGAGCGTACATATCTTGCGCTCACTTGAAAATATGTACGTCCGCTCATTGCACACACGACATCCATACGTGCGCTTTAAAAAAAAAAATAACTAACACCTTCTCATTTGTTTTTAGAGTGGGCAGATGGAAGACTATTCGTGGGCGCTGATAGAGAGCGACCCCGGCGTGTTCACCGAGCTGATCGAGAGCCTGGGCGTCAAGGGCGTCCAAGTCGAGGAATGCTGGGAATGTAGCGAAGAAGAGCTGCAACGGCACAAGTACGTTTTTTTTTTTCAATCACGCGCCAACCCCAAACAACCCTCACCCCCTTCCAGACCTGTCTACGGGATCATCTTCCTCTTCAAGTACGGCGGCGAGACCAAAGGGATTCAAATCCCTCAGCCCAAGTACGTCGGCGACGTGCCCAATCTCTTCTTTGCCAACCAGGTCATCAACAACGCCTGCGCCACCCAAGCGATCCTGAGCATTCTGATGAACATCAAGGACACCAACTCGGTCGACCTGGGCCCTATGCTGACCGAATTTAAGAAAAACGTCGCCGACTTGCCGTCGAAAATCAAGGGTGTCGCCATCGGTAATCACGAGGAAATACGAAAAGTCCACAACAACTTTCACAGAACGGAAAGCATCACTGTGACCAAGGAGGCACTCCATTCAGAAGACATCTACCACTTCATCAGTTACGTCCCATTCGAGGGCCACCTATACGAGCTGGACGGACTCAAATCTGTCCCTATCGACTGGGGCGAGGTCACTGAAGAAGACTGGCTTGCCAAAGTCATCCAAATCATTAAAACGCGAATCTCCCGGTATCAAGAAGGCGAAATACACTTCAGCCTCATGGCCGCGGTTGGAAACAAAAAACAACTCTATGAAGCGGAAATCAAAAAACTCAAACAACTGAAATCGGAAATACTGAGCACTTGTCCTGCCGATTCGGAATCGAAACTGGCCGAAATCGAATGCGAAATCTCGAACTACGAAGAACAAATATTAAATCAACAATCCATGTTCCAAAGTTGGCGAGCAGAAAATGCCAGGAGAAGACATGACTACATCCCTTTCCTCTACAACTTGCTCAAAATCCTCGCAGAAAAAGACAAACTGCTCCCGCTCATTGACAGAGCAAAAATGTCAGCCGAAAAAAAATCTGCCAAATCTTAAAAAACTTTTTTCGTATGCTTTTTCTAGACACATCCAGGTAACTCTTTCTTCTCAAGATACAGACCGTACAATGCATCCAACGCGTCTTCGCTCTTTTGATACTCGTCAGATTTTCACATTTTTAAATTCTAAAAAAAAAAAAACGTACCCTAATCAAATCCGTCACCGCTTTTTTGAACTCGTCTCTGGATGCTGGTTTCCTCGAATTCAGATGGATCCAGATCGGACAGCTGTTCGAAATCATGCTTCTGTACACGTTCCCCAGTACGAATGGCATTAGCGGCCTCGGCTTTTTCTTCTTGTACAGGCACGGCCTCCTCGGACATTCGGTCTCTTCCCAGAATACTTTCTCCTCGAGATCATACTTGACGCTAGAACTCTTTTCGGGGCGTCAGGTCGCGCGCCTGGCGTTTACAAAAAAAAAAAAAAAAATAGACGTACGAACTGCTCTCGGCACTCGTCTTTCACCAACGGTACAATTCTTATAAAAATGGTCAGAGAAATCTCAATTAGGTTAAAAAAAAGAGGGCGAGGAGCGCGTACAAGTTCAATAGCCTCGCAAACTCTTGACACTCTTCTTTATCGTAGAACCAAATGCCTCTGTCTTCCGAGTGAGAGTTCGAGTACATTAACAGGTCCTCCTCAACCTCGAATTGGAACCTGTCCTCGCCCCCGACATCCTCCACGAATGGCTCGATATACTTCTGGTTCATCACCATGATGCGAAAGGAGGGCGCAGAGGCTCGCTTGACCAGGAACAGTGGACCGCAGACGTTCTCTCTGCTCTGATGCGGGTGAGGGAGTTAGGGAAGACGAAAACGAGGTCTCAAAGTTCGCGTGAATGTGTGTTGTGTGTACCCATTGCCCGCCCAAATAGCTGTAGATGACGACGTGGCGAGCGTGGCCGACGATATCGACGATTTCCGGGTCGTGTCTTTTAAGGACTTTTAGGTTGAAGGCTTTCTCCGGGTCTAGGGACGCGGACATTTGGGCGGTTACAAGGAGGCCGCAGCTTCGAAAAATGGAAAAAAGTGCGACGAAAAAAAGTTTTTGCTCGGCGTCGAGGCCAGAGAGGCAGAGACGGAGGCTTGGTGGCCGTTTGGCGAGAGTGCGGGTCGTGTTCCTGGGAGCGCACTGGAGGAGAGCGAAGTGGGGGTGTTTGAGAGGTTTGAGGAGAGCGTTGCGATAGTGCATCTTTGTTTCGAACCGTTTATAGAGAAAGGGTGTCGATGGATTTTTTTTTTTTTGCTTGATAAGGACAAGGGAGCTCAGACAAGAAGGCGCTCTTGGGGGGGGGTGCAAACAGTATTTATCGGCGATCTGGGAAGATGGTGGTAATCGGGGTGTTGAGTCGGTTCTTGTCGATGCAGCCGATGAAGAAGAAGGTGGCGTTACTGGGGGGGTTTGCGGCGTGTGCCTACGCGATCAACAGATTGACGGATCCCGGTTATTGGGAGAAGGTGGATGCGGGAGGAGAAGTGGAGGACGCGAGGGAGGCTGAGGAGGACAGTAGAGAGGACGAGGACGAGGGGGTGCAGAAGAGGCCGAGTTTGACTTGCGAGCAGTTCTTATCTGTCTCGCGTGTGT